>NW_026060982.1:485000-585000 GCF_929443795.1 Astur gentilis
TCCTCCTCTGGGCAAGCCCGGGTCCCAGATCCTGTTGTGCCTGTGAATAGGCTGCAGGGGGACGGTGAAGACCAGCAACAGCTTTCAGGGCTGCCACCTTCCGTGTGGGACAAGGAGCCGGACGTGTGCCTTTTCGGAAAGAGGCTCTGCCGAGGACGAGAGCCATGAGATGTTCCTCCTCTGGGCAAGCCCGGGTCCCAGATCCTGTTGTGCCTGTGAATAGGCTGCAGGGGGACGGTGAAGACCAGCAACAGCTTTCAGGGCTGCCACCTTCCGTGTGGGACAAGGAGCCGGACGTGTGCCTTTTCGGAAAGAGGCTCTGCCGAGGACGAGAGCCATGAGATGTTCCTCCTCTGGGCAAGCCCGGGTCCCAGATCCTGTTGTGCCTGTGAATAGGCTGCAGGGGGACGGTGAAGACCAGCAACATCTTTCAGGGCTGCCACCTTCCGTGTGGGACAAGGAGCCGGACGTGTGCCTTTTCGGAAAGAGGCTCTGCCGAGGACGAGAGCCATGAGATGTTCCTCCTCTGGGCCAGTCCGCGTCGTGAATCCTGTTGTACCTGTGAATAGGCTGCAGGGGGACGGTGAAGACCAGCAACATCTTTCCGGCCTGCCACCTTCCGTGTGGGACAAGGAGCCGGACGTGTGACTTCTCAGAAATAGGCTCTGCCGAGGACGAGAGCCATGAGATGTTCCTCCTCTGGGCAAGCCCGGGTCCCAGATCCTGTTGTGCCTGTGAATAGGCTGCAGGGGGACGGTGAAGACCAGCAACATCTTTCAAGCCTGCCACCTTCAGTGTGGGACACGGAGCCGGACGTGTGCCTTACCAGAATCAGGCTCTGCCGAGGACGAGAGCCATGAGATGTTCCTCCTCTGGGCGTGCCCGGGTCCTGAATACTGTTGTGTCTTTCAATAGGCTGCAGGGGGACGGTGAAGACCAGCAATATCTTTCCGGCCTGCCACCTTCCGTGTGGGACAAGGAGTCGGACGTGTGCCTTTTCGGGAAGAGGCTCTGCCGAGGACGAGAGCCATGAGATGTTCCTCCTCTGGGCATGCCCGGGTCCTGAATCCTGTTGTGCCTGTGAATAGGCTGCAGGGGGACGGTGAAGACCAGCAACAGCTTTCAGGGCTGCCACCTTCCGTGTGGTACAAAGAGCCGGACGTGTGCCTTTCCGGAATCGGGCTCTGCCGTGGACGAGAGCCATGAGATGTTCCTCCTCTGGGCAAGCCCGGGTCCCAGATCCTGTTGTGCCTGTGAATAGGCTGCAGGGGGACGGTGAAGACCAGCAACATCCTTCAGGGGTGCCAACTTCCGTGTGGGACAAGGAGACGGACGAGTGCCTTTTCGGAAAGAGGCCCTGCCGAGGACGAGAGACATGAGATGTTCCTCCTCTGGGCAAGCCCGGGTCCCAGATCCTGTTGTACCTGTGAATAAGCTGCAGGGGGACGGTGAAGACCAGCAACAGCTTTCAGGGCTGCCACCTTCCGTGTGGGACAAGGAGCCGGACGTGTGACTTTTCAGAAATAGGCTCTGCCGAGGACGAGAGCCATGAGATGTTCCTCCTCTGGGCAAGCCCGGGTCCCAGATCCTGTTGTGCCTGTGAATAGGCTGCAGGGGGACGGTGAAGACCAGCAACATCTTTCAGGGCTGCCACCTTCCGTGTGGGACAAGGAGCCGGACGTGTGCCTTTTCGGAAAGAGGCTCTGCCGAGGACGAGAGCCATGAGATGTTCCTCCTCTGGGCCAGTCCGCGTCGTGAATCCTGTTGTACCTGTGAATAGGCTGCAGGGGGACGGTGAAGACCAGCAACATCTTTCAGGGCTGCCACCTTCCGTGTGGGACAAGGAGCCGGACGTGTGACTTTTCAGAAATAGGCTCTGCCGAGGACGAGAGCCATGAGATGTTCCTCCTCTGGGCAAGCCCGGGTCCCAGATCCTGTTGTGCCTGTGAATAGGCTGCAGGGGGACGGTGAAGACCAGCAACAGCTTTCAGGGCTGCCACCTTCCGTGTGGGACAAGGAGCCGGACGTGTGCCTTTCCGGAAACAGGCCCTGCCGAGGACGAGAGCCATGAGATGTTCCTCCTCTGGGCAAGCCCGGGCCCCAGATTCTGTTGTTCCTGTGAATAGGCTGCAGGGGGACGGTGAAGACCAGCAACAGCTTTCAGGGCTGCCACCTTCCGTGTGGGTCAAGGAGCCAGACGTGTGCCTTTACGGAATCAGGCTCTGCCGAGGACGAGAGCCGTGAGATATTCCACCTCTGGGCAAGCCCGGGTCCCAGATCCTGTTGTGCCTGTGAATAGGCTGCAGGGGGACGGTGAAGACCAGCAACAGCTTTCAGGGCTGCCACCTTCCGTGTGGGACAAGGAGCCGGACGTGTGCCTTTTCGGAAAGAGGCTCTGCCGAGGACGAGAGCCATGAGATGTTCCTCCTCTGGGCAAGCCCGGGTCCCAGATCCTGTTGTGCCTGTGAATAGGCTGCAGGGGGACGGTGAAGACCAGCAACAGCTTTCAGGGCTGCCACCTTCCGTGTGGGACAAGGAGCCGGACGTGTGCCTTTTAGGAAATAGGCTCTGCCGAGGACGAGAGCCATGAGATGTTCCTCCTCTGGGCAAGCCCGGGTCCCAGATCCTGTTGTGCCTGTGAATAGGCTGCAGGGGGACGGTGAAGACCAGCAACATCTTTCAGGGCTGCCACCTTCCGTGTGGGACAAGGAGCCGGACGTGTGCCTTTTCGGAAAGAGGCTCTGCCGAGGACGAGAGCCATGAGATGTTCCTCCTCTGGGCCAGTCCGCGTCGTGAATCCTGTTGTACCTGTGAATAGGCTGCAGGGGGACGGTGAAGACCAGCAACAGCTTTCCGGCCTGCCACCTTCCGTGTGGGACAAGGAGCCGGACGTGTGACTTTTCAGAAATAGGCTCTGCCGAGGACGAGAGCCATGAGATGTTCCTCCTCTGGGCAAGCCCGGGTCCCAGATCCTGTTGTGCCTGTGAATAGGCTGCAGGGGGACGGTGAAGACCAGCAACAGCTTTCAGGGCTGCCACCTTCCGTGTGGGACAAGGAGCCGGACGTGTGCCTTTCCGGAAACAGGCCCTGCCGAGGACGAGAGCCATGAGATGTTCCTCCTCTGGGCAAGACCGGGTCCTGAATCCTGTTGTACCTGTGAATAGGCTGCAGGGGGACGGTGAAGACCAGCAACAGCTTTCAGGGCTGCCACCTTCCGTGTGGGACAAGGAGCCGGACGTGTGCCTTTTCGGAAAGAGGCTCTGCCGAGAACGACAGCCATGAGATGTTCCTCCTCTGGGCAAGCCCGCGTCGTGAATCCTGTTGTACCTGTGAATAGGCTGCAGGGGGACGGTGAAGACCAGCAACATCTTTCCGGCCTGCCACCTTCCGTGTGGGACAAGGAGCCCGACGTGTGCCTTTTCGAAAAGAGGCCCTGCCGAGGACGAGAGCCATGAGATGTTCCTCCTCTGGGCAAGCCCGGGCCCCAGATCCTGTTGTGCCTGTGAATAGGCTGCAGGGGGACGGTGAAGACCAGCAACATCTTTCCGGCCTGCCACCTTCCGTGTGGGACAAGGAGCCGGACGTGTGAATTTTCAGAAATAGGCTCTGCCGAGGACGAGAGCCATGAGATGTTCCTCCTCTGGGCAAGACCGGGTCCTGAATCCTGTTGTGCCTGTGAATAGGCTGCAGGGGGACGGTGAAGACCAGCAACAGCTGTCAGGGCTGCCACCTTCCGTGTGGGACAAGGAGCCGGACGTGTGCCTTTTCGGAAAGAGGCCCTGACGAGGACGAGAGCCATGAGATGTTCCTCCTCTGGGCAAGCCCGGGTCCCAGATCCTGTTGTGCCTGTGAATAGGCTGCAGGGGGACGGTGAAGACCAGCAACAGCTTTCAGGGCTGCCACCTTCCGTGTGGGACAAGGAGCCGGACGTGTGCCTTTTCGGAATCAGGCTCTGCCGAGGACGAGAGCCATGAGATGTTCCTCCTCTGGGCAAGCCCGGGTCCTGAATCCTGTTGTACCTGTGAATAGGCTGCAGGGGGACGGTGAAGACCAGCAACAACTGTCAGGGCTAACACCTTCCGTGTGGGACAATGAGCCGGACGTGTGCCTTTTCGGAATGAGGCCCTGCCGAGGACGAGAGCCATGAGATGTTCCTCCTCTGGGCAAGCCCGCATTGAGAATCCTGTTGTGCCTGTGAATAGGCTGCAGGGGGACGGTGAAGACCAGCAACAGCTTTCAGGGCTGCCACCTTCCGTGTGGGACAAGGAGCCGGACGTGTGCCTTTTCGGGAAGAGGCTCTGCCGAGGACGAGAGCCATGAGATGTTCCTCCTCTGGGCAAGCCCGGGTCCTGAATCCTGTTGTACCTATGAATAGGCTGCAGGGGGACGGTGAAGACCAGCAACAGCTTTCAGGGCTGCCACCTTCCGTGTGGGACAAGGAGCCGGACGTGTGCCTTTCCAGAATAAGACTCTGCAGAGGACGAGAGCCATGAGATGTTCCACCTCTGGGCAAGCCCGGGTCCCAGATCCTGTTGTGCCTGTGAATAGGCTGCAGGGGGACGGTGAAGACCAGCAACATCTTTCAGGGCTGCCACCTTCCGTGTGGGACAAGGAGCCGGACGTGTGCCTTTTCGGAATCAGGCTCTGCCGAGGACGAGAGCCATGAGATGTTCCTCCTATGGGCAAGCCCGGGTCCTGAATCCTGTTGTACCTGTGAATAGGCTGCAGGGGGACGGTGAAGACCAGCAACAACTGTCAGGGCTACCACCTTCCGTGTGGGACAATGAGCCGGACGTGTGCCTTTTCGGAAAGAGGCCCTGCCGAGGACGAGAGCCATGAGATGTTCCTCCTCTGGGCAAGCCCGCATCGTGAATCCTGTTGTGCCTGTGAATAGGCTGCAGGGGGACGGTGAAGACCAGCAACAGCTTTCAGGGCTGCCACCTTCCGTGTGGGACAAGGAGCCGGACGTGTGCCTTTTCGGGAAGAGGCTCTGCCGAGGACGAGAGCCATGAGATGTTCCTCCTCTGGGCAAGCCCGGGTCCTGAATCCTGTTGTACCTGTGAATAGGCTGCAGGGGGACGGTGAAGACCAGCAACAGCTTTCAGGGCTGCCACCTTCCGTGTGGGACAAGGAGCCGGACGTGTGCCTTTCCAGAATAAGACTATGCAGAGGACGAGAGCCATGAGATGTTCCTCCTCTGGGCAAGCCCGGGCCCCAGATTCTGTTGTGCCTGTGAATAGGCTGCAGGGGGACGGTGAAGACCAGCAACAGCTTTCAGGGCTGCCACCTTCCGTGTGGGACAAGGAGCCAGACGTGTGCCTTTTCGGAAAGAGGCCCTGCCGAGGACGAGAGCCATGAGATGTTCCTCCTCTGGGCAAGCCCGGGTCCCAGATCCTGTTGTGCCTGTGAATAGGCTGCAGGGGGACGGTGAAGACCAGCAACATCTTTCAGGGCTGCCACCTTCCGTGTGGGACAAGGAGCCGGACGTGTGCCTTTTCAGAAAGAGGCTCTGCCGAGGACGAGAGCCATGAGATGTTCCACCTCTGGGCAAGCCCGGGTCCCAGATCCTGTTGTGCCTGTGAATAGGCTGCAGGGGGACGGTGAAGACCAGCAACAGCTTTCAGGGCTGCCACCTTCCGTGTGGGACAAGGAGCCGGACATGTGCCTTTCAGGAATCACACTCTGCCGAGGACGAGAGCCATGAGATGTTACTCCTCCGGACATGCCCGGGTCCTGAATCCTGTTGTACCTGTGAATAGGCTGCAGGGGGACGGTGAAGACCAGCAACAGCTTTCAGGGCTGCCACCTTCCGTGTGGGACAAGGAGCCGGACGTGTGCCTTTCCGGAATCAGACTCTGCCGAGGACGAGAGCAATGAGATGTTCCTCCTCTGGGCAAGCCCGGGTCCCAGATCCTGTTGTGCCTGTGAGTAGGCTGCAGGGGGACGGTGAAGAGCAGCAACATCCTTCAGGGATGCCACCTTCCGTGTGGGACAAGGAGCCGGACGTGTGACTTTTCAGAAATAGGCTCTGCCGAGGACGAGAGCCATGATATGTTCCTCCTCTGGGCAAGCCCGCGTCATGAATCCTGTTGTACGTGTGAATAGGCTGCAGGGGGACGGTGAAGACCAGCAACAGCTTTCAGGGCTGCCACATTCCGTGTGGGACAAGGAGACGGACGTGTGCCTTTTCGGAAATAGGATCTGCCGAGGACGAGAGCCATGAGATGTTCCTCCTCTGGGCAAGCCCGGGTCCCAGATCCTGTCGTACCTGTGAATAGGCTGCAGGGGGACGGTGAAGACCAGCAACAGCTTTCAGGGCTGCCAACTTCCTTGTGGGACAAGTAGCCGGACGTGTGCCTTTTTGGGAAGAGGCTCTGCAGAGGAAGAGAGCCATGAGATGTTCCTCCTCTGGGCAAGCCCGGGTCCTGAATCCTGTTGTACCTGTGAATAGGCTGCA
This sequence comes from Astur gentilis, assembly GCF_929443795.1. Lineage (NCBI taxonomy): Eukaryota > Metazoa > Chordata > Aves > Accipitriformes > Accipitridae > Astur > Astur gentilis. The sequence continues at coordinate 491,458 of NW_026060982.1, forward strand.
GGGGGACGGTGAAGACCAGCAACAGCTTTCAGGGCTGCCACCTTCCGTGTGGGACAAGGAGCTGGACGTGTGAATTTTCAGAAATAGGCTCTGCCGAGGACGAGAGCCATGAGATGTTCCTCCTCTGGGCAAGCCCGGGTCCTGAATCCTGTTGTGCCTGTGAATAGGCTGCAGGGGGACGGTGAAGACCAGCAACAGCTTTCAGGGCTGCCACCTTCCGTGTGGGACAAGGAGCCGGACGTGTGCCTTTTCGGAATCGGGCTCTGCCAAGGACGAAGCCATGAGATGTTCCTCCTCTGGGCAAGCCCGGGTCCCAGATCCTGTTGTGCCTGTGAATAGTGTGCAGGGGGACGGTGAAGACCAGCAACAGCTTTCAGGGCTGCCACCTTCCGTGTGGGACAAGGAGCCGGACGTGTGCCTTTTCGGAAATAGGCTCTGCCGAGGACGAGAGCCATGAGATGTTCCTCCTCTGGGCAAGCCCGGGTCCCAGATCCTGTTGTGCCTGTGAATAGGCTGCAGGGGGACGGTGAAGACCAGCAACAGCTTTCAGGGCTGCCACCTTCCGTGTGGGACAAGGAGCCGGACGTGTGCCTTTTCGGAATCAGGCTCTGCCGAGGACGAGAGCCATGAGATGTTCCTCCTCTGGGCAAGCCCGGGTCCTGAATCCTGTTGTACCTGTGAATAGGCTGCAGGGGGACGGTGAAGACCAGCAACAACTGTCAGGGCTAACACCTTCCGTGTGGGACAATGAGCCGGACGTGTGCCTTTTCGGAAGGAGGCCCTGCCGAGGACGAGAGCCATGAGATGTTCCTCCTCTGGGCAAGCCCGCATTGAGAATCCTGTTGTGCCTGTGAATAGGCTGCAGGGGGACGGTGAAGACCAGCAACAGCTTTCAGGGCTGCCACCTTCCGTGTGGGACAAGGAGCCGGACGTGTGCCTTTTCGGGAAGAGGCTCTGCCGAGGACGAGAGCCATGAGATGTTCCTCCTCTGGGCAAGCCCGGGTCCTGAATCCTGTTGTACCTATGAATAGGCTGCAGGGGGACGGTGAAGACCAGCAACAGCTTTCAGGGCTGCCACCTTCCGTGTGGGACAAGGAGCCGGACGTGTGCCTTTCCAGAATAAGACTCTGCAGAGGACGAGAGCCATGAGATGTTCCACCTCTGGGCAAGCCCGGGTCCCAGATCCTGTTGTGCCTGTGAATAGGCTGCAGGGGGACGGTGAAGACCAGCAACATCTTTCAGGGCTGCCACCTTCCGTGTGGGACAAGGAGCCGGACGTGTGCCCTTTCGGAATCAGGCTCTGCCGAGGACGAGAGCCATGAGATGTTCCTCCTCTGGGCAAGCCCGGGTCCTGAATCCTGTTGTACCTGTGAATAGGCTGCAGGGGGACGGTGAAGACCAGCAACAACTGTCAGGGCTACCACCTTCCGTGTGGGACAATGAGCCGGACGTGTGCCTTTTCGGAAAGAGGCCCTGCCGAGGACGAGAGCCATGAGATGTTCCTCCTCTGGGCAAGCCCGCATCGTGAATCCTGTTGTGCCTGTGAATAGGCTGCAGGGGGACGGTGAAGACCAGCAACAGCTTTCAGGGCTGCCACCTTCCGTGTGGGACAAGGAGCCGGACGTGTGCCTTTTCGGGAAGAGGCTCTGCCGAGGACGAGAGCCATGAGATGTTCCTCCTCTGGGCAAGCCCGGGTCCTGAATCCTGTTGTACCTGTGAATAGGCTGCAGGGGGACGGTGAAGACCAGCAACAGCTTTCAGGGCTGCCACCTTCCGTGTGGGACAAGGAGCCGGACGTGTGCCTTTCCAGAATAAGACTATGCAGAGGACGAGAGCCATGAGATGTTCCTCCTCTGGGCAAGCCCGGGCCCCAGATTCTGTTGTGCCTGTGAATAGGCTGCAGGGGGACGGTGAAGACCAGCAACAGCTTTCAGGGCTGCCACCTTCCGTGTGGGACAAGGAGCCAGACGTGTGCCTTTTCGGAAAGAGGCCCTGCCGAGGACGAGAGCCATGAGATGTTCCTCCTCTGGGCAAGCCCGGGTCCCAGATCCTGTTGTGCCTGTGAATAGGCTGCAGGGGGACGGTGAAGACCAGCAACATCTTTCAGGGCTGCCACCTTCCGTGTGGGACAAGGAGCCGGACGTGTGCCTTTTCAGAAAGAGGCTCTGCCGAGGACGAGAGCCATGAGATGTTCCACCTCTGGGCAAGCCCGGGTCCCAGATCCTGTTGTGCCTGTGAATAGGCTGCAGGGGGACGGTGAAGACCAGCAACAGCTTTCAGGGCTGCCACCTTCCGTGTGGGACAAGGAGCCGGACGTGTGCCTTTTCGGAAATAGGCTCTGCCGAGGACGAGAGCCATGAGATGTTCCTCCTCTGGGCAAGCCCGGGTCCCAGATCCTGTTGTGCCTGTGAATAGGCTGCAGGGGGACGGTGAAGACCAGCAACAGCTTTCAGGGCTGCCACCTTCCGTGTGGGACAAGGAGCCGGACGTGTGCCTTTTCGGAATCAGGCTCTGCCGAGGACGAGAGCCATGAGATGTTCCTCCTCTGGGCAAGCCCGGGTCCTGAATCCTGTTGTACCTGTGAATAGGCTGCAGGGGGACGGTGAAGACCAGCAACAACTGTCAGGGCTAACACCTTCCGTGTGGGACAATGAGCCGGACGTGTGCCTTTTCGGAAGGAGGCCCTGCCGAGGACGAGAGCCATGAGATGTTCCTCCTCTGGGCAAGCCCGCATTGAGAATCCTGTTGTGCCTGTGAATAGGCTGCAGGGGGACGGTGAAGACCAGCAACAGCTTTCAGGGCTGCCACCTTCCGTGTGGGACAAGGAGCCGGACGTGTGCCTTTTCGGGAAGAGGCTCTGCCGAGGACGAGAGCCATGAGATGTTCCTCCTCTGGGCAAGCCCGGGTCCTGAATCCTGTTGTACCTATGAATAGGCTGCAGGGGGACGGTGAAGACCAGCAACAGCTTTCAGGGCTGCCACCTTCCGTGTGGGACAAGGAGCCGGACGTGTGCCTTTCCAGAATAAGACTCTGCAGAGGACGAGAGCCATGAGATGTTCCACCTCTGGGCAAGCCCGGGTCCCAGATCCTGTTGTGCCTGTGAATAGGCTGCAGGGGGACGGTGAAGACCAGCAACATCTTTCAGGGCTGCCACCTTCCGTGTGGGACAAGGAGCCGGACGTGTGCCCTTTCGGAATCAGGCTCTGCCGAGGACGAGAGCCATGAGATGTTCCTCCTCTGGGCAAGCCCGGGTCCTGAATCCTGTTGTACCTGTGAATAGGCTGCAGGGGGACGGTGAAGACCAGCAACAACTGTCAGGGCTACCACCTTCCGTGTGGGACAATGAGCCGGACGTGTGCCTTTTCGGAAAGAGGCCCTGCCGAGGACGAGAGCCATGAGATGTTCCTCCTCTGGGCAAGCCCGCATCGTGAATCCTGTTGTGCCTGTGAATAGGCTGCAGGGGGACGGTGAAGACCAGCAACAGCTTTCAGGGCTGCCACCTTCCGTGTGGGACAAGGAGCCGGACGTGTGCCTTTTCGGGAAGAGGCTCTGCCGAGGACGAGAGCCATGAGATGTTCCTCCTCTGGGCAAGCCCGGGTCCTGAATCCTGTTGTACCTGTGAATAGGCTGCAGGGGGACGGTGAAGACCAGCAACAGCTTTCAGGGCTGCCACCTTCCGTGTGGGACAAGGAGCCGGACGTGTGCCTTTCCAGAATAAGACTATGCAGAGGACGAGAGCCATGAGATGTTCCTCCTCTGGGCAAGCCCGGGCCCCAGATTCTGTTGTGCCTGTGAATAGGCTGCAGGGGGACGGTGAAGACCAGCAACAGCTTTCAGGGCTGCCACCTTCCGTGTGGGACAAGGAGCCAGACGTGTGCCTTTTCGGAAAGAGGCCCTGCCGAGGACGAGAGCCATGAGATGTTCCTCCTCTGGGCAAGCCCGGGTCCCAGATCCTGTTGTGCCTGTGAATAGGCTGCAGGGGGACGGTGAAGACCAGCAACATCTTTCAGGGCTGCCACCTTCCGTGTGGGACAAGGAGCCGGACGTGTGCCTTTTCAGAAAGAGGCTCTGCCGAGGACGAGAGCCATGAGATGTTCCACCTCTGGGCAAGCCCGGGTCCCAGATCCTGTTGTGCCTGTGAATAGGCTGCAGGGGGACGGTGAAGACCAGCAACAGCTTTCAGGGCTGCCACCTTCCGTGTGGGACAAGGAGACGAAAGTGTGCCTTTCCGGAATCAGGCTCCGCCGAGGACGAGAGCCATGAGATGTTCCTCCTCTGGGCAAGCCCGGGTCCTGAATCCTGTTGTACCTGTGAATAGGCTGCAGGGGGACGGTGAAGACCAGCAACAGCTTTCAGGGCTGCCACCTTCCGTGTGGGACAAGGAGCCGGACGTGTGCCTTTCCGGAATCAGACTCTGCCGAGGACGAGAGCAATGAGATGTTCCTCCTCTGGGCAAGCCCGGGTCCCAGATCCTGTTGTGCCTGTGAGTAGGCTGCAGGGGGACGGTGAAGAGCAGCAACATCCTTCAGGGATGCCACCTTCCGTGTGGGACAAGGAGCCGGACGTGTGACTTTTCAGAAATAGGCTCTGCCGAGGACGAGAGCCATGATATGTTCCTCCTCTGGGCAAGCCCGCGTCATGAATCCTGTTGTACGTGTGAATAGGCTGCAGGGGGACGGTGAAGACCAGCAACAGCTTTCAGGGCTGCCACATTCCGTGTGGGACAAGGAGACGGACGTGTGCCTTTTCGGAAATAGGATCTGCCGAGGACGAGAGCCATGAGATGTTCCTCCTCTGGGCAAGCCCGGGTCCCAGATCCTGTCGTACCTGTGAATAGGCTGCAGGGGGACGGTGAAGACCAGCAACAGCTTTCAGGGCTGCCAACTTCCTTGTGGGACAAGTAGCCGGACGTGTGCCTTTTTGGGAAGAGGCTCTGCAGAGGAAGAGAGCCATGAGATGTTCCTCCTCTGGGCAAGCCCGGGTCCTGAATCCTGTTGTACCTGTGAATAGGCTGCAGGGGGACGGTGAAGACCAGCAACAGCTTTCCGGCCTGCCACCTTCCGTGTGGGACAAGGAGCTGGACGTGTGAATTTTCAGAAATAGGCTCTGCCGAGGACGAGAGCCATGAGATGTTCCTCCTCTGGGCAAGCCCGGGTCCTGAATCCTGTTGTGCCTGTGAATAGGCTGCAGGGGGACGGTGAAGACCAGCAACAGCTTTCAGGGCTGCCACCTTCCGTGTGGGACAAGGAGCCGGACGTGTGCCTTTTCGGAATCGGGCTCTGCCAAGGACGAAGCCATGAGATGTTCCTCCTCTGGGCAAGCCCGGGTCCCAGATCCTGTTGTGCCTGTGAATAGTGTGCAGGGGGACGGTGAAGACCAGCAACAGCTTTCAGGGCTGCCACCTTCCGTGTGGGACAAGGAGCCGGACGTGTGCCTTTTCGGAAATAGGCTCTGCCGAGGACGAGAGCCATGAGATGTTCCTCCTCTGGGCAAGCCCGGGTCCCAGATCCTGTTGTGCCTGTGAATAGGCTGCAGGGGGACGGTGAAGACCAGCAACATCTTTCAGGGCTGCCACCTTTCGTGTGGGACAAGGAGCCGGACGTGTGCCTTTTCGGAATCAGGCTCTGCCGAGGACGAGAGCCATGAGATGTTCCTCCTCTGGGCAAGCCCGGGTCCTGAATCCTGTTGTACCTGTGAATAGGCTGCAGGGGGACGGTGAAGACCAGCAACAACTGTCAGGGCTAACACCTTCCGTGTGGGACAATGAGCCGGACATGTGCCTTTTCGGAAAGAGGCCCTGCCGAGGACGAGAGCTATGAGATGTTCCTCCTCTGGGCAAGCCCGCATTGAGAATCCTGTTGTGCCTGTGAATAGGCTGCAGGGGGACGGTGAAGACCAGCAACAGCTTTCAGGGCTGCCACCTTCCGTGTGGGACAAGGAGCCGGACGTGTGCCTTTTCGGGAAGAGGCTCTGCCGAGGACGAGAGCCATGAGATGTTCCTCCTCTGGGCAAGCCCGGGTCCTGAATCCTGTTGTACCTATGAATAGGCTGCAGGGGGACGGTGAAGACCAGCAACAGCTTTCAGGGCTGCCACCTTCCGTGTGGGACAAGGAGCCGGACGTGTGCCTTTCCAGAATAAGACTCTGCAGAGGACAAGAGCCATGAGATGTTCCACCTCTGGGCAAGCCCGGGTCCCAGATCCTGTTGTGCCTGTGAATAGGCTGCAGGGGGACGGTGAAGACCAGCAACATCTTTCAGGGCTGCCACCTTCCGTGTGGGACAAGGAGCCGGACGTGTGCCTTTTCGGAATCAGGCTCTGCCGAGGACGAGAGCCATGAGATGTTCCTCCTCTGGGCAAGCCCGGGTCCTGAATCCTGTTGTACCTGTGAATAGGCTGCAGGGGGACGGTGAAGACCAGCAACAACTGTCAGGGCTACCACCTTCCGTGTGGGACAATGAGCCGGACGTGTGCCTTTTCGGAAAGAGGCCCTGCCGAGGACGAGAGCCATGAGATGTTCCTCCTCTGGGCAAGCCCGCATCGTGAATCCTGTTGTGCCTGTGAATAGGCTGCAGGGGGACGGTGAAGACCAGCAACAGCTTTCAGGGCTGCCACCTTCCGTGTGGGACAAGGAGCCGGACGTGTGCCTTTTCGGGAAGAGGCTCCGCCGAGGACGAGAGCCATGAGATGTTCCTCCTCTGGGCAAGCCCGGGTCCTGAATCCTGTTGTACCTGTGAATAGGCTGCAGGGGGACGGTGAAGACCAGCAACAGCTTTCAGGGCTGCCACCTTCCGTGTGGGACAAGGAGCCGGACGTGTGCCTTTTCGGAAAGAGGCCCTGCCGAGGACGAGAGCCATGAGATGTTCCTCCTCTGGGCAAGCCCGGGTCCCAGATCCTGTTGTGCCTGTGAATAGGCTGCAGGGGGACGGTGAAGACCAGCAACATCTTTCAGGGCTGCCACCTTTCGTGTGGGACAAGGAGCCGGACGTGTGCCTTTTCGGAATCAGGCTCTGCCGAGGACGAGAGCCATGAGATGTTCCTCCTCTGGGCAAGCCCGGGTCCTGAATCCTGTTGTACCTGTGAATAGGCTGCAGGGGGACGGTGAAGACCAGCAACAACTGTCAGGGCTAACACCTTCCGTGTGGGACAATGAGCCGGACATGTGCCTTTTCGGAAAGAGGCCCTGCCGAGGACGAGAGCTATGAGATGTTCCTCCTCTGGGCAAGCCCGCATTGAGAATCCTGTTGTGCCTGTGAATAGGCTGCAGGGGGACGGTGAAGACCAGCAACAGCTTTCAGGGCTGCCACCTTCCGTGTGGGACAAGGAGCCGGACGTGTGCCTTTTCGGAATCAGGCTCTGCCGAGGACGAGAGCCATGAGATGTTCCTCCTCTGGGCAAGCCCGGGTCCTGAATCCTGTTGTACCTATGAATAGGCTGCAGGGGGACGGTGAAGACCAGCAACAGCTTTCAGGGCTGCCACCTTCCGTGTGGGACAAGGAGCCGGACGTGTGCCTTTCCAGAATAAGACTCTGCAGAGGACAAGAGCCATGAGATGTTCCACCTCTGGGCAAGCCCGGGTCCTGAATCCTGTTGTACCTGTGAATAGGCTGCAGGGGGACGGTGAAGACCAGCAACATCTTTCAGGGCTGCCACCTTCCGTGTGGGACAAGGAGCCGGACGTGTGCCTTTTCGGAATCAGGCTCTGCCGAGGACGAGAGCCATGAGATGTTCCTCCTCTGGGCAAGCCCGGGTCCTGAATCCTGTTGTACCTGTGAATAGGCTGCAGGGGGACGGTGAAGACCAGCAACAACTGTCAGGGCTACCACCTTCCGTGTGGGACAATGAGCCGGACGTGTGCCTTTTCGGAAAGAGGCCCTGCCGAGGACGAGAGCCATGAGATGTTCCTCCTCTGGGCAAGCCCGCATCGTGAATCCTGTTGTGCCTGTGAATAGGCTGCAGGGGGACGGTGAAGAGCAGCAACAGCTTTCAGGGCTGCCACCTTCCGTGTGGGACAAGGAGCCGGACGTGTGCCTTTTCGGGAAGAGGCTCCGCCGAGGACGAGAGCCATGAGATGTTCCTCCTCTGGGCAAGCCCGGGTCCTGAATCCTGTTGTACCTGTGAATAGGCTGCAGGGGGACGGTGAAGACCAGCAACAGCTTTCAGGGCTGCCACCTTCCGTGTGGGACAAGGAGCCGGACGTGTGCCTTTTCGGAAAGAGGCCCTGCCGAGGACGAGAGCCATGAGATGTTCCTCCTCTGGGCAAGCCCGGGTCCCAGATCCTGTTGTGCCTGTGAATAGGCTGCAGGGGGACGGTGAAGACCAGCAACATCTTTCAGGGCTGCCACCTTCCGTGTGGGACAAGGAGCCGGACGTGTGCCTTTTCAGAAAGAGGCTCTGCCGAGGACGAGAGCCATGAGATGTTCCACCTCTGGGCAAGCCGGGCCCCAGATTCTGTTGTGCCTGTGAATAGGCTGCAGGGGGACGGTGAAGACCAGCAACAGCTTTCAGGGCTGCCACCTTCCGTGTGGGACAAGGAGCCAGACGTGTGCCTTTTCGGAAAGAGGCCCTGCCGAGGACGAGAGCCATGAGATGTTCCTCCTCTGGGCAAGCCCGGGTCCCAGATCCTGTTGTGCCTGTGAATAGGCTGCAGGGGGACGGTGAAGACCAGCAACATCTTTCAGGGCTGCCACCTTCCTTGTGGGACAAGGAGCCGGACGTGTGCCTTTACGGAATCAGACTCTGCCGAGGACGAGAGCAATGAGATGTTCCACCTCTGGGCAAGCCCGGGTCCCAGATCCTGTTGTGCCTGTGAATAGGCTGCAGGGGGACGGTGAAGACCAGCAACAGCTTTCAGGGCTGCCACCTTCCGTGTGGGACAAGGAGACGAAAGTGTGCCTTTCGGGAATCAGGCTCCGCCGAGGACGAGAGCCATGAGATGTTCCTCCTCTGGGCAAGCCCGCGTCATGAATCCTGTTGTACCTGTGAATAGGCTGCAGGGGGACGTTGAAGACCAGCAACAGCTTTCAGGGCTGCCACCTTCCGTGTGGGACAAGGAGCCGGACGTGTGCCTTTCCGGAATCAGAATCTGCCGAGGATGAGAGCAATGAGATGTTCCTCCTCTGGGCAAGCCCGGGTCCCAGATCCTGTTGTGCCTGTGAATAGGCTGCAGGGGGACGGTGAAGAGCAGCAACATCCTTCAGGGGTGCCACCTTCCGTGTGGGACAAGGAGCCGGACGTGTGACTTTTCAGAAATAGGCTCTGCCGAGGACGAGAGCCATGATATGTTCCTCCTCTGGGCAAGCCCGGGTCCTGAATCCTGTTGTACCTGTGAATAGGCTGCAGGGGGACGGTGAAGACCAGCAACAGCTTTCAGGGCTGCCACCTTCCGTGTGGGACAAGGAGCCGGACGTGTGCCTTTTCGGAAGGAGGCCCTGCCGAGGACGAGAGCCATGAGATGTTCCTCCTCTGGGCAAGCCCGGGTCCCAGATCCTGTTGTGCCTGTGAATAGGCTGCAGGGGGACGGTGAAGACCAGCAACAGCTTTCAGGGCTGCCACCTTCCGTGTGGGACAAGGAGCCGGACGTGTGCCTTTTCGGGAAGAGGCTCTGCCGAGGACAAGAGCCATGATATGTTCCTCCTCTGGGCAAGCCCGGGTCCCAGATCCTGTTGTGCCTGTGAATAGGCTGCAGGGGGACGGTGAAGACCAGCAACAGCTTTCCAGCCTGCCACCTTCCGTGTGGGACACAGAGCCGGACGTGTGCCTTTTCGGAAACAGGCTCTGCCGAGGAAGAGAGCCATGAGATGTTCCTCCTCTGGGCAAGCCCGGGTCCTGAATCCTGTTGTACCTGTGAATAGGCTGCAGGGGGACGGTGAAGACCAGCAACAGCTTTCAGGGCTGCCACCTTCCGTGTGGGACAAGGAGCCGGACGTGTGCCTTTTCGGAAATAGGCTCTGCCGAGGACGAGAGCCATGAGATGTTCCTCCTCTGGGCAAGCCTGGGTCCCAGATCCTGTTGTACCTGTGAATAGGCTGCAGGGGGACGGTGAAGACCAGCAACAGCTTTCAGGGCTGCCACCTTCCGTGTGGGACAAGGAGCCGGACGTGTGCCTTTTCGGAATCGGGCTCTGCCGAGGAAGAGAGCCATGAGATGTTCCTCCTCTGGGCATGCCCGGGTCCTGAATCCTGTTGTGCCTGTGAATAGGCTGCAGGGGGACGGTGAAGACCAGCAACATCTTTCCGGCCTGCCACCTTCCGTGTGGGACAATGAGCCGGACGTGTGCCTTTTCGGAAAGAGGCCCTGCCGAGGACGAGAGCCATGAGATGTTCCTCCTCTGGGCAAGCCCGGGTCCCAGATCCTGTTGTGCCTGTGAATAGGCTGCAGGGGGACGGTGAAGAGCAGCAACAGCTTTCAGGGCTGCCACCTTCCTTGTGGGACAAGGAGACGAAAGTGTGCCTTTCCGGAATCAGGCTCCGCCGAGGACGAGAGCCATGAGATGTTCCTCCTCTGGGCAAGCCCGCGTCGTGAATCCTGTTGTACCTGTGAATAGGCTGCAGGGGGACGGTGAAGACCAGCAACAGCTTTCAGGGCTGCCACCTTCCGTGTGGGACAATGAGCCGGACGTGTGCCTTTTCGGAAAGAGGCCCTGCCGAGGACGAGAGCCATGAGATGTTCCTCCTCTGGGCAAGCCCGGGTCCTGAATCCTGTTGTGCCTGTGAATAGGCTGCAGGGGGACGGTGAAGACCAGCAACAGCTTTCAGGGCTGCCACCTTCCGTGTGGGACAAGGAGCCGGACGTGTGCCTTTCCAGAATAAGACTCTGCAGAGGACGAGAGCCATGAGATGTTCCTCCTCTGGGCAAGCCCGGGCCCCAGATTCTGTTGTGCCTGTGAATAGGCTGCAGGGGGACGGTGAAGACCAGCAACAGCTTTCAGGGCTGCCACCTTCCGTGTGGGACAAGGAGCCAGACGTGTGCCTTTTCGGAAAGAGGCCCTGCCGAGGACGAGAGCCATGAGATGTTCCTCCTCTGGGCAAGCCCGGGTCCCAGATCCTGTTGTGCCTGTGAATAGGCTGCAGGGGGACGGTGAAGACCAGCAACATCTTTCAGGGCTGCCACCTTCCGTGTGGGACAAGGAGCCGGACGTGTGCCTTTACGGAATCAGGCTCTGCCGAGGACGAGAGCCATGAGATGTTCCACCTCTGGGCAAGCCCGGGTCCCAGATCCTGTTGTGCCTGTGAATAGGCTGCAGGGGGACGGTGAAGACCAGCAACAGCTTTCAGGGCTGCCACCTTCCGTGTGGGACAAGGAGACGAAAGTGTGCCTTTCCGGAATCAGGCTCCGCCGAGGACGAGAGCCATGAGATGTTCCTCCTCTGGGCAAGCCCGCATCATGAATCCTGTTGTACCTGTGAATAGGCTGCAGGGGGACGTTGAAGACCAGCAACAGCTTTCAGGGCTGCCACCTTCCGTGTGGGACAAGGAGCCGGACGTGTGCCTTTCCGGAATCAGAATCTGCCGAGGATGAGAGCAATGAGATGTTCCTCCTCTGGGCAAGCCCGGGTCCCAGATCCTGTTGTGCCTGTGAATAGGCTGCAGGGGGATGGTGAAGAGCAGCAACATCCTTCAGGGGTGCCACCTTCCGTGTGGGACAAGGAGCCGGACGTGTGACTTTTCAGAAATAGGCTGTGCCGAGGACGAGAGCCATGATATGTTCCTCCTCTGGGCAAGCCCGGGTCCTGAATCCTGTTGTACCTGTGAATAGGCTGCAGGGGGACGGTGAAGACCAGCAACAGCTTTCAGGGCTGCCACCTTCCGTGTGGGACAAGGAGCCGGACGTGTGCCTTTTCGGAAGGAGGCCCTGCCGAGGACGAGAGCCATGAGATGTTCCTCCTCTGGGCAAGCCCGGGTCCCAGATCCTGTTGTGCCTGTGAATAGGCTGCAGGGGGACGGTGAAGACCAGCAACAGCTTTCAGGGCTGCCACCTTCCATGTGGGACAAGAAGCCGGACGTGTGCCTTTTCGGAAACAGGCTCTGCCGAGGAAGAGAGCCATGAGATGTTCCTCCTCTGGGCAAGCCCGGGTCCTGAATCCTGTTGTACCTGTGAATAGGCTGCAGGGGGACGGTGAAGACCAGCAACAGCTTTCAGGGCTGCCACCTTCCGTGTGGGACAAGGAGCCGGACGTGTGCCTTTTCGGAAATAGGCTCTGCCGAGGACGAGAGCCATGAGATGTTCCTCCTCTGGGCAAGCCTGGGTCCCAGATCCTGTTGTACCTGTGAATAGGCTGCAGGGGGACGGTGAAGACCAGCAACAGCTTTCAGGGCTGCCACCTTCCGTGTGGGACAAGGAGCCGGACGTGTGCCTTTTCGGAATCGGGCTCTGCCGAGGAAGAGAGCCATGAGATGTTCCTCCTCTAGGCAAGCCCGGGCCCCAGATTCTGTTGTGCCTGTGAATAGGCTGCAGGGGGACGGTGAAGACCAGCAACAGCTTTCAGGGCTGCCACCTTCCGTGTGGGACAAGGAGACGAAAGTGTGCCTTTCCGGAATCAGGCTCCGCCGAGGACGAGAGCCATGAGATGTTCCTCCTCTGGGCAAGCCCGCGTCATGAATCCTGTTGTACGTGTGAATAGGCTGCAGGGGGACGTTGAAGACCAGCAACAGCTTTCAGGGCTGCCAACTTCCGTGTGGGACAAGGAGCCGGACGTGTGCCTTTCCGGAATCAGACTCTGCCGAGGACGAGAGCAATGAGATGTTCCTCCTCTGGGCAAGCCCGGGTCCCAGATCCTGTTGTGCCTGTGAATAGGCTGCAGGGGGACGGTGAAGACCAGCAACATCTTTCCGGCCTGCCACCTTCCGTGTGGGACAAGGAGCCGGACGTGTGCCTTTTCGGAAGGAGGACCTGCCGAGGACGAGAGCCATGAGATGTTCCTCCTCTGGGCAAGCCCGGGTCCCAGATCCTGTTGTGCCTGTGAATAGGCTGCAGGGGGACGGTGAAGACCAGCAACAGCTTTCAGGGCTGCCACCTTCCGTGTGGGACAAGGAGCCGGACGTGTGCCTTTTCGGGAAGAGGCTCTGCCGAGGACAAGAGCCATGAGATGTTCCTCCTCTGGGCGTGCCTGGGTCCTGAATCCTGTTGTGCCTTTGAATAGGCTGCAGGGGACGGTGAAGACCAGCAACAGCTTTCAGGGCTGCCACATTCCGTGTGGGACAAGGAGCCGGACGTGTGCCTTTTCGGAAATAGGCTCTGCCGAGGACGAGAGCCATGAGATGTTCCTCCTCTGGGCAAGCCCGGGTCCCAGATCCTGTCGTACCTGTGAATAGGCTGCAGGGGGACGGTGAAGACCAGCAACAGCTTTCAGGGCTGCCAACTTCCTTGTGGGACAAGGAGCCGGACGTGTGCCTTTTTGGGAAGAGGCTCTGCAGAGGAAGAGAGCCATGAGATGTTCCTCCTCTGGGCAAGCCCGGGTCCTGAATCCTGTTGTACCTGTGAATAGGCTGCAGGGGGACGGTGAAGACCAGCAACAGCTTTCAGGGCTGCCACCTTCCGTGTGGGACAAGGAGCCGGACGTGTGCCTTTTCGGAAATAGGATCTGCCGAGGACGAGAGCCATGAGATGTTCCTCCTCTGGGCAAGCCCGGGTCCCAGATCCTGTTGTACCTGTGAATAGGCTGCAGGGGGACGGTGAAGACCAGCAACAGCTTTCAGGGCTGCCAACTTCCTTGTGGGACAAGGAGCCGGACGTGTGCGTTTTCGGAATCGGGCTCTGCCGAGGACGAGAGCCATGAGATGTTCCTCCTCTGGGCAAGCCCCGGTCCCAGATCCTGTTGTGCCTGTGAATAGGCTGCAGGGGGACGGTGAAGAGCAGCAACAGCTTTCAGGGCTGCCACCTTCCTTGTGGGACAAGGAGACGAAAGTGTGCCTTTCCGGAATCAGGCTCCGCCGAGGACGAGAGCCATGAGATGTTCCTCCTCTGGGCAAGCCCGCGTCGTGAATCCTGTTGTACCTGTGAATAGGCTGCAGGGGGACGTTGAAGACCAGCAACAGCTTTCAGGGCTGCCACCTTCCGTGTGGGACAAGGAGCCGGACGTGTGCCTTTTCGGAAATAGGCTCTGCCGAGGACGAGAGCCATGAGATGTTCCACCTCTGGGCAAGCCCGGGTCCCAGATCCTGTTGTGCCTGTGAATAGGCTGCAGGGGGACGGTGAAGACCAGCAACATCTTTCAGGGCTGCCACCTTCCGTGTGGGACAAGTAGCCGGACGTGTGCCTTTTCGGAATCAGGCTCTGCCGAGGACGAGAGCCATGAGATGTTCCTCCTCTGGGCAAGCCCGGGTCCTGAATCCTGTTGTACCTGTGAATAGGCTGCAGGGGGACGGTGAAGACCAGCAACAACTGTCAGGGCTACCACCTTCCGTGTGGGACAATGAGCCGGACGTGTGCCTTTTCTGAAAGAGGCCCTGCCGAGGACGAGAGCCATGAGATGTTCCTCCTCTGGGCAAGCCCGGGTCCTGAATCCTGTTGTGCCTGTGAATAGGCTGCAGGGGGACGGTGAAGACCAGCAACAGCTTTCAGGGCTGCCACCTTCCGTGTGGGACAAGGAGCCGGACGTGTGCCTTTCCAGAATAAGACTCTGCAGAGGACGAGAGCCATGAGATGTTCCTCCTCTGGGCAAGCCCGGGCCCCAGATTCTGTTGTGCCTGTGAATAGGCTGCAGGGGGACGGTGAAGACCAGCAACAGCTTTCAGGGCTGCCACCTTCCGTGTGGGACAAGGAGCCAGACGTGTGCCTTTTCGGAAAGAGGCCCTGCCGAGGACGAGAGCCATGAGATGTTCCTCCTCTGGGCAAGCCCGGGTCCCAGATCCTGTTGTGCCTGTGAATAGGCTGCAGGGGGACGGTGAAGACCAGCAACATCTTTCAGGGCTGCCACCTTCCGTGTGGGACAAGGAGCCGGACGTGTGCCTTTACGGAATCAGGCTCTGCCGAGGACGAGAGCCATGAGATGTTCCACCTCTGGGCAAGCCCGGGTCCCAGATCCTGTTGTGCCTGTGAATAGGCTGCAGGGGGACGGTGAAGACCAGCAACAGCTTTCAGGGCTGCCACCTTCCGTGTGGGACAAGGAGACGAAAGTGTGCCTTTCGGGAATCAGGCTCCGCCGAGGACGAGAGCCATGAGATGTTCCTCCTCTGGGCAAGCCCGCGTCATGAATCCTGTTGTACCTGTGAATAGGCTGCAGGGGGACGTTGAAGACCAGCAACAGCTTTCAGGGCTGCCACCTTCCGTGTGGGACAAGGAGCCGGACGTGTGCCTTTCCGGAATCAGAATCTGCCGAGGATGAGAGCAATGAGATGTTCCTCCTCTGGGCAAGCCCGGGTCCCAGATCCTGTTGTGCCTGTGAATAGGCTGCAGGGGGACGGTGAAGAGCAGCAACATCCTTCAGGGGTGCCACCTTCCGTGTGGGACAAGGAGCCGGACGTGTGACTTTTCAGAAATAGGCTCTGCCGAGGACGAGAGCCATGATATGTTCCTCCTCTGGGCAAGCCCGGGTCCTGAATCCTGTTGTACCTGTGAATAGGCTGCAGGGGGACGGTGAAGACCAGCAACAGCTTTCAGGGCTGCCACCTTCCGTGTGGGACAAGGAGCCGGACGTGTGCCTTTTCGGAAGGAGGCCCTGCCGAGGACGAGAGCCATGAGATGTTCCTTCTCTGGGCAAGCCCGGGTCCCAGATCCTGTTGTGCCTGTGAATAGGCTGCAGGGGGACGGTGAAGACCAGCAACAGCTTTCAGGGCTGCCACCTTCCGTGTGGGACAAGGAGCCGGACGTGTGCCTTTTCGGGAAGAGGCTCTGCCGAGGACAAGAGCCATGATATGTTCCTCCTCTGGGCAAGCCCGGGTCCCAGATCCTGTTGTGCCTGTGAATAGGCTGCAGGGGGACGGTGAAGACCAGCAACAGCTTTCCAGCCTGCCACCTTCCGTGTGGGACACAGAGCCGGACGTGTGCCTTTTCGGAAACAGGCTCTGCCGAGGAAGAGAGCCATGAGATGTTCCTCCTCTGGGCAAGCCCGGGTCCTGAATCCTGTTGTACCTGTGAATAGGCTGCAGGGGGACGGTGAAGACCAGCAACAGCTTTCAGGGCTGCCACCTTCCGTGTGGGACAAGGAGCCGGACGTGTGCCTTTTCGGAAATAGGCTCTGCCGAGGACGAGAGCCATGAGATGTTCCTCCTCTGGGCAAGCCTGGGTCCCAGATCCTGTTGTAACTGTGAATAGGCTGCAGGGGGACGGTGAAGACCAGCAACAGCTTTCAGGGCTGCCACCTTCCGTGTGGGACAAGGAGCCGGACGTGTGCCTTTTCGGAATCGGGCTCTGCCGAGGAAGAGAGCCATGAGATGTTCCTCCTCTGGGCATGCCCGGGTCCTGAATCCTGTTGTGCCTGTGAATAGGCTGCAGGGGGACGGTGAAGACCAGCAACATCTTTCCGGCCTGCCACCTTCCGTGTGGGACAAGGAGCCAGACGTGTGCCTTTTCGGAAAGAGGCCCTGCCGAGGACGAGAGCCATGAGATGTTCCTCCTCTGGGCAAGCCCGGGTCCCAGATCCTGTTGTGCCTGTGAATAGGCTGCAGGGGGACGGTGAAGAGCAGCAACAGCTTTCAGGGCTGCCACCTTCCTTGTGGGACAAGGAGACGAAAGTGTGCCTTTCCGGAATCAGGCTCCGCCGAGGACGAGAGCCATGAGATGTTCCTCCTCTGGGCAAGCCCGCGTCGTGAATCCTGTTGTACCTGTGAATAGGCTGCAGGGGGACGGTGAAGACCAGCAACAGCTTTCAGGGCTGCCACCTTCCGTGTGGGACAATGAGCCGGACGTGTGCCTTTTCGGAAAGAGGCCCTGCCGAGGACGAGAGCCATGAGATGTTCCTCCTCTGGGCAAGCCCGGGTCCTGAATCCTGTTGTGCCTGTGAATAGGCTGCAGGGGGACGGTGAAGACCAGCAACAGCTTTCAGGGCTGCCACCTTCCGTGTGGGACAAGGAGCCGGACGTGTGCCTTTCCAGAATAAGACTCTGCAGAGGACGAGAGCCATGAGATGTTCCTCCTCTGGGCAAGCCCGGGCCCCAGATTCTGTTGTGCCTGTGAATAGGCTGCAGGGGGACGGTGAAGACCAGCAACAGCTTTCAGGGCTGCCACCTTCCGTGTGGGACAAGGAGCCAGACGTGTGCCTTTTCGGAAAGAGGCCCTGCCGAGGACGAGAGCCATGAGATGTTCCTCCTCTGGGCAAGCCCGGGTCCCAGATCCTGTTGTGCCTGTGAATAGGCTGCAGGGGGACGGTGAAGACCAGCAACATCTTTCAGGGCTGCCACCTTCCGTGTGGGACAAGGAGCCGGACGTGTGCCTTTACGGAATCAGGCTCTGCCGAGGACGAGAGCCATGAGATGTTCCTCCTCTGGGCAAGCCCGGGTCCCAGATCCTGTTGTGCCTGTGAATAGGCTGCAGGGGGACGGTGAAGACCAGCAACAGCTTTCAGGGCTGCCACCTTCCGTGTGGGACAAGGAGACGAAAGTGTGCCTTTCCGGAATCAGGCTCCGCCGAGGACGAGAGCCATGAGATGTTCCTCCTCTGGGCAAGCCCGCGTCATGAATCCTGTTGTACCTGTGAATAGGCTGCAGGGGGACGTTGAAGACCAGCAACAGCTTTCAGGGCTGCCACCTTCCGTGTGGGACAAGGAGCCGGACGTGTGCCTTTCCGGAATCAGAATCTGCCGAGGATGAGAGCAATGAGATGTTCCTCCTCTGGGCAAGCCCGGGTCCCAGATCCTGTTGTGCCTGTGAATAGGCTGCAGGGGGATGGTGAAGAGCAGCAACATCCTTCAGGGGTGCCACCTTCCGTGTGGGACAAGGAGCCGGACGTGTGACTTTTCAGAAATAGGCTGTGCCGAGGACGAGAGCCATGATATGTTCCTCCTCTGGGCAAGCCCGGGTCCTGAATCCTGTTGTACCTGTGAATAGGCTGCAGGGGGACGGTGAAGACCAGCAACAGCTTTCAGGGCTGCCACCTTCCGTGTGGGACAAGGAGCCGGACGTGTGCCTTTTCGGAAGGAGGCCCTGCCGAGGACGAGAGCCATGAGATGTTCCTCCTCTGGGCAAGCCCGGGTCCCAGATCCTGTTGTGCCTGTGAATAGGCTGCAGGGGGACGGTGAAGACCAGCAACAGCTTTCAGGGCTGCCACCTTCCATGTGGGACAAGAAGCCGGACGTGTGCCTTTTCGGAAACAGGCTCTGCCGAGGAAGAGAGCCATGAGATGTTCCTCCTCTGGGCAAGCCCGGGTCCTGAATCCTGTTGTACCTGTGAATAGGCTGCAGGGGGACGGTGAAGACCAGCAACAGCTTTCAGGGCTGCCACCTTCCGTGTGGGACAAGGAGCCGGACGTGTGCCTTTTCGGAAACAGGCTCTGCCGAGGACGAGAGCCATGAGATGTTCCTCCTCTGGGCAAGCCAGGGTCCCAGATCCTGTTGTACCTGTGAATAGGCTGCAGGGGGACGGTGAAGACCAGCAACAGCTTTCAGGGCTGCCACCTTCCGTGTGGGACAAGGAGCCGGACGTGTGCCTTTTCGGAATCGGGCTCTGCCGAGGAAGAGAGCCATGAGATGTTCCTCCTCTAGGCAAGCCCGGGCCCCAGATTCTGTTGTGCCTGTGAATAGGCTGCAGGGGGACGGTGAAGACCAGCAACAGCTTTCAGGGCTGCCACCTTCCGTGTGGGACAAGGAGACGAAAGTGTGCCTTTCCGGAATCAGGCTCCGCCGAGGACGAGAGCCATGAGATGTTCCTCCTCTGGGCAAGCCCGCGTCATGAATCCTGTTGTACGTGTGAATAGGCTGCAGGGGGACGTTGAAGACCAGCAACAGCTTTCAGGGCTGCCAACTTCCGTGTGGGACAAGGAGCCGGACGTGTGCCTTTCCGGAATCAGACTCTGCCGAGGACGAGAGCAATGAGATGTTCCTCCTCTGGGCAAGCCCGGGTCCCAGATCCTGTTGTGCCTGTGAATAGGCTGCAGGGGGACGGTGAAGACCAGCAACATCTTTCCGGCCTGCCACCTTCCGTGTGGGACAAGGAGCCGGACGTGTGCCTTTTCGGAAGGAGGACCTGCCGAGGACGAGAGCCATGAGATGTTCCTCCTCTGGGCAAGCCCGGGTCCCAGATCCTGTTGTGCCTGTGAATAGGCTGCAGGGGGACGGTGAAGACCAGCAACAGCTTTCAGGGCTGCCACCTTCCGTGTGGGACAAGGAGCCGGACGTGTGCCTTTTCGGGAAGAGGCTCTGCCGAGGACAAGAGCCATGAGATGTTCCTCCTCTGGGCGTGCCTGGGTCCTGAATCCTGTTGTGCCTTTGAATAGGCTGCAGGGGACGGTGAAGACCAGCAACAGCTTTCAGGGCTGCCACATTCCGTGTGGGACAAGGAGCCGGACGTGTGCCTTTTCGGAAATAGGCTCTGCCGAGGACGAGAGCCATGAGATGTTCCTCCTCTGGGCAAGCCCGGGTCCCAGATCCTGTCGTACCTGTGAATAGGCTGCAGGGGGACGGTGAAGACCAGCAACAGCTTTCAGGGCTGCCAACTTCCTTGTGGGACAAGGAGCCGGACGTGTGCCTTTTTGGGAAGAGGCTCTGCAGAGGAAGAGAGCCATGAGATGTTCCTCCTCTGGGCAAGCCCGGGTCCTGAATCCTGTTGTGCCTGTGAATAGGCTGCAGGGGGACGGTGAAGACCAGCAACAGCTTTCAGGGCTGCCACCTTCCGTGTGGGACAAGGAGCCGGACGTGTGCCTTTTCGGAAATAGGATCTGCCGAGGACGAGAGCCATGAGATGTTCCTCCTCTGGGCAAGCCCGGGTCCCAGATCCTGTTGTACCTGTGAATAGGCTGCAGGGGGACGGTGAAGACCAGCAACAGCTTTCAGGGCTGCCAACTTCCTTGTGGGACAAGGAGCCGGACGTGTGCGTTTTCGGAATCGGGCTCTGCCGAGGACGAGAGCCATGAGATGTTCCTCCTCTGGGCAAGCCCCGGTCCCAGATCCTGTTGTGCCTGTGAATAGGCTGCAGGGGGACGGTGAAGAGCAGCAACAGCTTTCAGGGCTGCCACCTTCCTTGTGGGACAAGGAGACGAAAGTGTGCCTTTCCGGAATCAGGCTCCGCCGAGGACGAGAGCCATGAGATGTTCCTCCTCTGGGCAAGCCCGCGTCGTGAATCCTGTTGTACCTGTGAATAGGCTGCAGGGGGACGTTGAAGACCAGCAACAGCTTTCAGGGCTGCCACCTTCCGTGTGGGACAAGGAGCCGGACGTGTGCCTTTTCGGAAATAGGCTCTGCCGAGGACGAGAGCCATGAGATGTTCCACCTCTGGGCAAGCCCGGGTCCCAGATCCTGTTGTGCCTGTGAATAGGCTGCAGGGGGACGGTGAAGACCAGCAACATCTTTCAGGGCTGCCACCTTCCGTGTGGGACAAGGAGCCGGACGTGTGCCTTTTCGGAATCAGGCTCTGCCGAGGACGAGAGCCATGAGATGTTCCTCCTCTGGGCAAGCCCGGGTCCTGAATCCTGTTGTACCTGTGAATAGGCTGCAGGGGGACGGTGAAGACCAGCAACAACTGTCAGGGCTACCACCTTCCGTGTGGGACAATGAGCCGGACGTGTGCCTTTTCTGAAAGAGGCCCTGCCGAGGACGAGAGCCATGAGATGTTCCTCCTCTGGGCAAGCCCGGGTCCTGAATCCTGTTGTGCCTGTGAATAGGCTGCAGGGGGACGGTGAAGACCAGCAACAGCTTTCAGGGCTGCCACCTTCCGTGTGGGACAAGGAGCCGGACGTGTGCCTTTCCAGAATAAGACTCTGCAGAGGACGAGAGCCATGAGATGTTCCTCCTCTGGGCAAGCCCGGGCCCCAGATTCTGTTGTGCCTGTGAATAGGCTGCAGGGGGACGGTGAAGACCAGCAACAGCTTTCAGGGCTGCCACCTTCCGTGTGGGACAAGGAGCCAGACGTGTGCCTTTTCGGAAAGAGGCCCTGCCGAGGACGAGAGCCATGAGATGTTCCTCCTCTGGGCAAGCCCGGGTCCCAGATCCTGTTGTGCCTGTGAATAGGCTGCAGGGGGACGGTGAAGACCAGCAACATCTTTCAGGGCTGCCACCTTCCGTGTGGGACAAGGAGCCGGACGTGTGCCTTTACGGAATCAGGCTCTGCCGAGGACGAGAGCCATGAGATGTTCCACCTCTGGGCAAGCCCGGGTCCCAGATCCTGTTGTGCCTGTGAATAGGCTGCAGGGGGACGGTGAAGACCAGCAACAGCTTTCAGGGCTGCCACCTTCCGTGTGGGACAAGGAGACGAAAGTGTGCCTTTCCGGAATCAGGCTCCGCCGAGGACGAGAGCCATGAGATGTTCCTCCTCTGGGCAAGCCCGCGTCATGAATCCTGTTGTACCTGTGAATAGGCTGCAGGGGGACGTTGAAGACCAGCAACAGCTTTCAGGGCTGCCACCTTCCATGTGGGACAAGGAGCCGGACGTGTGCCTTTCCGGAATCAGAATCTGCCGAGGATGAGAGCAATGAGATGTTCCTCCTCTGGGCAAGCCCGGGTCCCAGATCCTGTTGTGCCTGTGAATAGGCTGCAGGGGGACGGTGAAGAGCAGCAACATCCTTCAGGGGTGCCACCTTCCGTGTGGGACAAGGAGCCGGACGTGTGACTTTTCAGAAATAGGCTCTGCCGAGGACGAGAGCCATGATATGTTCCTCCTCTGGGCAAGCCCGGGTCCTGAATCCTGTTGTACCTGTGAATAGGCTGCAGGGGGACGGTGAAGACCAGCAACAGCTTTCAGGGCTGCCACCTTCCGTGTGGGACAAGGAGCCGGACGTGTGCCTTTTCGGAAGGAGGCCCTGCCGAGGACGAGAGCCATGAGATGTTCCTCCTCTGGGCAAGCCCGGGTCCCAGATCCTGTTGTGCCTGTGAATAGGCTGCAGGGGGACGGTGAAGACCAGCAACAGCTTTCAGGGCTGCCACCTTCCATGTGGGACAAGAAGCCGGACGTGTGCCTTTTCGGGAAGAGGCTCTGCCGAGGACAAGAGCCATGATATGTTCCTCCTCTGGGCGTGCCCGGGTCCTGAATCCTGTTGTGCCTTTGAATAGGCTGCAGGGGGACGGTAAAGACCAGCAACATCTTTCCGGCCTGCCACCTTCCGTGTGGGACAAGGAGCCGAACGTGTGCCTTTTTGGAATCAGGCTCTGCCGAGGACGAGAGCCATGAGATGTTCCTCCTCTGGGCAAGCCCGGGTCCCAGATCCTGTTGTGCCTGTGAATAGGCTGCAGGGGGACGGTGAAGACCAGCAACACCTTTCTGGCCTGCCACCTTCCGTGTGGGACAAGGAGCCGGACGTGTGCCTTTTCGGGAAGAGGCTCTGCCGAGGAAGAGAGCCATGAGATGTTCCTCCTCTGGGCAAGCCCGGGTCCTGAATCCTGTTGTACCTGTGAATAGGCTGCAGGGGGACGGTGAAGACCAGCAACAGCTTTCAGGGCTGCCACCTTCCGTGTGGGACAAGGAGCCGGACGTGTGCCTTTTCGGAAATAGGCTCTGCCGAGGACGAGAGCCATGAGATGTTCCTCCTCTGGGCAAGCCCGGGTCCCAGATCCTGTCGTACCTGTGAATAGGCTGCAGGGGGACGGTGAAGACCAGCAACAGCTTTCAGGGCTGCCAACTTCCTTGTGGGACAAGGAGCCGGACGTGTGCGTTTTCGGAATCGGGCTCTGCCGAGGACGAGAGCCATGAGATGTTCCTCCTCTGGGCAAGCCCGGGTCCCAGATCCTGTTGTGCCTGTGAATAGGCTGCAGGGGGACGGTGAAGAGCAGCAACAGCTTTCAGGGCTGCCACCTTCCGTGTGGGACAAGGAGACGAAAGTGTGCCTTTCCGGAATCAGGCTCCGCCGAGGACGAGAGCCATGAGATGTTCCTCCTCTGGGCAAGCCCGGGTCCTGAATCCTGTTGTACCTGTGAATAGGCTGCAGGGGGACGGTGAAGACCAGCAACAGCTGTCAGGGCTGCCACCTTCCGTGTGGGACAAGGAGCCGGACGTGTGCCTTTTCGGAAAGAGGCCCTGCCGAGGACGAGAGCCATGAGATGTTCCTCCTCTGGGCAAGCCCGGGTCCCAGATCCTGTTGTGCCTGTGAATAGGCTGCAGGGGGACGGTGAAGACCAGCAACATCCTTCAGGGGTGCCACCTTCCGTGTGGGACAAGGAGCTGGACGTGTGACTTTTCAGAAATAGGCTCTGCCGAGGACGAGAGCCATGAGATGTTCCTCCTCTGGGCAAGCCCGGGTCCTGAATTCTGTTGTGCCTGTGAATAGGCTGCAGGGGGACGGTGAAGACCAGCAACAGCTTTCAGGGCTGCCACCTTCCTTGTGGGACAAGGAGCCGGACGTGTGCCTTTTAGGAATCGGGCTCTGCCGAGGAAGAGAGCCATGAGATGTTCCTCCTCTGGGCATGCCCGGGTCCTGAATCCTGTTGTGCCTGTGAATAGGCTGCAGGGGGACGGTGAAGACCAGCAACAGCTTTCAGGGCTGCCACCTTCCGTGTGGGACAAGGAGCCGGACGTGTGACTTTTCAGAAATAGGCTCTGCCGAGGACGAGAGCCATGAGATGTTCCTCCTCTGGGCAAGCCCGGGTCCTGAATCCTGTTGTGCCTGTGAATAGGCTGCAGGGGGACGGTGAAGACCAGCAACAGCTTTCAGGGCTGCCACCTTCCGTGTGGGACAAGGAGCCAGACGTGTGCCTTTTCGGAATTGGGCTCTGCCAAGGACGAAGCCATGAGATGTTCCACCTCTGGGCAAGCCCGGGTCCCAGATCCTGTTGTGCCTGTGAATAGGCTGCAGGGGGACGGTGAAGACCAGCAACAACTGTCAGGGCTACCACCTTCCGTGTGGGACAATGAGCCGGACGTGTGCCTTTTCGGAAAGAGGCCCTGCCGAGGACAAGAGCCATGATATGTTCCTCCTCTGGGCGTGCCCGGGTCCTGAATCCTGTTGTGCCTTTGAGTAGGCTGCAGGGGACGGTGAAGACCAGCAACAGCTTTCCGGCCTGCCACCTTCCGTGTGGGACAAGGAGCCGAACGTGTGCCTTTCCGGAATCAGGCTCTGCCGAGGACGAGAGCCATGAGATGTTCCTCCTCTGGGCAAGCCCGGGTCCCAGATCCTGTTGTGCCTGTGAATAGGCTGCAGGGGGACGGTGAAGACCAGCAACAGCTTTCTGGCCTGCCACCTTCCGTGTGGGACAAGGAGCCGGACGTGTGCCTTTTTGGGAAGAGGCTCTGCCGAGGACGAGAGCCATGAGATGTTCCTCCTCTGGGCAAGCCCGGGTCCTGAATCCTGTTGTACCTGTGAATAGGCTGCAGGGGGACGGTGAAGACCAGCAACAGCTTTCAGGGCTGCCACATTCCGTGTGGGACAAGGAGCCGGACGTGTGCCTTTTCGGAAATAGGCTCTGCCGAGGACGAGAGCCATGAGATGTTCCTCCTCTGGGCAAGCCCGGGTCCCAGATCCTGTCGTACCTGTGAATAGGCTGCAGGGGGACGGTGAAGACCAGCAACAGCTTTCAGGGCTGCCAACTTCCTTGTGGGACAAGGAGCCGGACGTGTGCCTTTTTGGGAAGAGGCTCTGCAGAGGAAGAGAGCCATGAGATGTTCCTCCTCTGGGCAAGCCCGGGTCCTGAATCCTGTTGTACCTGTGAATAGGCTGCAGGGGGACGGTGAAGACCAGCAACAGCTTTCAGGGCTGCCACCTTCCGTGTGGGACAAGGAGCCGGACGTGTGCCTTTTCGGAAATAGGCTCTGCCGAGGACGAGAGCCATGAGATGTTCCTCCTCTGGGCAAGCCCGGGTCCCAGATCCTGTTGTACCTGTGAATAGGCTGCAGGGGGACGGTGAAGACCAGCAACAGCTTTCAGGGCTGCCAACTTCCTTGTGGGACAAGGAGCCGGACGTGTGCGTTTTCGGAATCGGGCTCTGCCGAGGACGAGAGCCATGAGATGTTCCTCCTCTGGGCAAGCCCGGGTCCCAGATCCTGTTGTGCCTGTGAATAGGCTGCAGGGGGACGGTGAAGAGCAGCAACAGCTTTCAGGGCTGCCACCTTCCTTGTGGGACAAGGAGACGAAAGTGTGCCTTTCCGGAATCAGGCTCCGCCGAGGACGAGAGCCATGAGATGTTCCTCCTCTGGGCAAGCCCGCGTCGTGAATCCTGTTGTACCTGTGAATAGGCTGCAGGGGGACGTTGAAGACCAGCAACAGCTTTCAGGGCTGCCACCTTCCGTGTGGGACAAGGAGCCGGACGTGTGCCTTTTCGGAAATAGGCTCTGCCGAGGACGAGAGCCATGAGATGTTCCTCCTCTGGGCAAGCCCGGGTCCCAGATCCTGTTGTGCCTGTGAATAGGCTGCAGGGGGACGGTGAAGACCAGCAACATCTTTCAGGGCTGCCACCTTCCGTGTGGGACA
Organism: Astur gentilis; assembly: GCF_929443795.1. Classification (NCBI taxonomy): domain Eukaryota; kingdom Metazoa; phylum Chordata; class Aves; order Accipitriformes; family Accipitridae; genus Astur; species Astur gentilis. Next base: position 516,938 of record NW_026060982.1, read on the forward strand.
AGGAGCCGGACGTGTGCCTTTTCGGAATCAGGCTCTGCCGAGGACGAGAGCCATGAGATGTTCCTCCTCTGGGCAAGCCCGGGTCCTGAATCCTGTTGTACCTGTGAATAGGCTGCAGGGGGACGGTGAAGACCAGCAACAACTGTCAGGGCTACCACCTTCCGTGTGGGACAATGAGCCGGACGTGTGCCTTTTCGGAAAGAGGCCCTGCCGAGGACGAGAGCCATGAGATGTTCCTCCTCTGGGCAAGCCCGGGTCCTGAATACTGTTGTGCCTGTGAATAGGCTGCAGGGGGACGGTGAAGACCAGCAACAGCTTTCAGGGCTGCCACCTTCCGTGTGGGACAAGGAGCCGGACGTGTGCCTTTCCAGAATAAGACTCTGCAGAGGACGAGAGCCATGAGATGTTCCTCCTCTGGGCAAGCCCGGGCCCCAGATTCTGTTGTGCCTGTGAATAGGCTGCAGGGGGACGGTGAAGACCAGCAACAGCTTTCAGGGCTGCCACCTTCCGTGTGGGACAAGGAGCCAGACGTGTGCCTTTTCGGAAAGAGGCCCTGCCGAGGACGAGAGCCATGAGATGTTCCTCCTCTGGGCAAGCCCGGGTCCCAGATCCTGTTGTGCCTGTGAATAGGCTGCAGGGGGACGGTGAAGACCAGCAACAGCTTTCAGGGCTGCCACCTTCCGTGTGGGACAAGGAGACGAAAGTGTGCCTTTCCGGAATCAGGCTCCGCCGAGGACGAGAGCCATGAGATGTTCCTCCTCTGGGCAAGCCCGCGTCATGAATCCTGTTGTACCTGTGAATAGGCTGCAGGGGGACGTTGAAGACCAGCAACAGCTTTCAGGGCTGCCACCTTCCATGTGGGACAAGGAGCCGGAAGTGTGCCTTTCCGGAATCAGAATCTGCCGAGGATGAGAGCAATGAGATGTTCCTCCTCTGGGCAAGCCCGGGTCCCAGATCCTGTTGTGCCTGTGAATAGGCTGCAGGGGGACGGTGAAGAGCAGCAACATCCTTCAGGGGTGCCACCTTCCGTGTGGGACAAGGAGCCGGACGTGTGACTTTTCAGAAATAAGCTCTGCCGAGGACGAGAGCCATGATATGTTCCTCCTCTGGGCAAGCCCGGGTCCTGAATCCTGTTGTACCTGTGAATAGGCTGCAGGGGGACGGTGAAGACCAGCAACAGCTTTCAGGGCTGCCACCTTCCGTGTGGGACAAGGAGCCGGACGTGTGCCTTTTCGGAAGGAGGCCCTGCCGAGGACGAGAGCCATGAGATGTTCCTCCTCTGGGCAAGCCCGGGTCCCAGATCCTGTTGTGCCTGTGAATAGGCTGCAGGGGGACGGTGAAGACCAGCAACAGCTTTCAGGGCTGCCACCTTCCGTGTGGGACAAGAAGCCGGACGTGTGCCTTTTCGGGAAGAGGCTCTGCCGAGGACAAGAGCCATGATATGTTCCTCCTCTGGGCGTGCCCGGGTCCTGAATCCTGTTGTGCCTTTGAATAGGCTGCAGGGGGACGGTAAAGACCAGCAACATCTTTCCGGCCTGCCACCTTCCGTGTGGGACAAGGAGCCGAACGTGTGCCTTTCCGGAATCAGGCTCTGCCGAGGACGAGAGCCATGAGATGTTCCTCCTCTGGGCAAGCCCGGGTCCCAGATCCTGTTGTGCCTGTGAATAGGCTGCAGGGGGACGGTGAAGACCAGCAACAGCTTTCAGGGCTGCCACCTTCCGTGTGGGACAAGGAGCCGGACGTGTGCCTTTTTGGGAAGAGGCTCTGCCGAGGAAGAGAGCCATGAGATGTTCCTCCTCTGGGCAAGCCCGGGTCCTGAATCCTGTTGTACCTGTGAATAGGCTGCAGGGGGACGGTGAAGACCAGCAACAGCTTTCAGGGCTGCCACCTTCCGTGTGGGACAAGGAGCCGGACGTGTGCCTTTTCGGAAATAGGCTCTGCCGAGGACGAGAGCCATGAGATGTTCCTCCTCTGGGCAAGCCCGGGTCCCAGATCCTGTCGTACCTGTGAATAGGCTGCAGGGGGACGGTGAAGACCAGCAACAGCTTTCAGGGCTGCCAACTTCCTTGTGGGACAAGGAGCCGGACGTGTGCGTTTTCGGAATCGGGCTCTGCCGAGGACGAGAGCCATGAGATGTTCCTCCTCTGGGCAAGCCCGGGTCCCAGATCCTGTTGTGCCTGTGAATAGGCTGCAGGGGGACGGTGAAGAGCAGCAACAGCTTTCAGGGCTGCCACCTTCCGTGTGGGACAAGGAGACGAAAGTGTGCCTTTCCGGAATCAGGCTCCGCCGAGGACGAGAGCCATGAGATGTTCCTCCTCTGGGCAAGCCCGCGTCGTGAATCCTGTTGTACCTGTGAATAGGCTGCAGGGGGACGTTGAAGACCAGCAACAGCTTTCAGGGCTGCCACCTTCCGTGTGGGACAAGGAGCCGGACGTGTGCCTTTTCGGAATCAGACTCTGCCGAGGACGAGAGCAATGAGATGTTCCTCCTCTGGGCAAGCCCGGGTCCCAGATCCTGTTGTGCCTGTGAATAGGCTGCAGGGGGACGGTGAAGAGCAGCAACATCCTTCAGGGGTGCCACCTTCCGTGTGGGAAAAGGAGCCGGACGTGTGACTTTTCAGAAATAGGCTCTGCCGAGGACGAGAGCCATGATATGTTCCTCCTCTGGGCAAGCCCGGGTCCTGAATCCTGTTGTACCTGTGAATAGGCTGCAGGGGGACGGTGAAGACCAGCAACAGCTGTCAGGGCTGCCACCTTCCGTGTGGGACAAGGAGCCGGACGTGTGCCTTTTCGGAAAGAGGCCCTGCCGAGGACGAGAGCCATGAGATGTTCCTCCTCTGGGCAAGCCCGGGTCCCAGATCCTGTTGTGCCTGTGAATAGGCTGCAGGGGGACGGTGAAGACCAGCAACATCCTTCAGGGGTGCCACCCTCCGTGTGGGACAAGGACCTGGACGTGTGACTTTTCAGAAATAGGCTCTGCCGAGGACGAGAGCCATGAGATGTTCCTCCTCTGGGCAAGCCCGGGTCCTGAATTCTGTCGTACCTGTGAATAGGCTGCAGGGGGACGGTGAAGACCAGCAACAGCTTTCAGGGCTGCCACCTTCCTTGTGGGACAAGGAGCCGGACGTGTGCCTTTTAGGAATCGGGCTCTGCCGAGGAAGAGAGCCATGAGATGTTCCTCCTCTGGGCATGCCCGGGTCCTGAATCCTGTTGTGCCTGTGAATAGGCTGCAGGGGGACGGTGAAGACCAGCAACATCTTTCCGGCCTGCCACCTTCCGTGTGGGACAAGGAGCTGGACGTGTGAATTTTCAGAAATAGGCTCTGCCGAGGACGAGAGCCATGAGATGTTCCTCCTCTGGGCAAGCCCGGGTCCTGAATCCTGTTGTGCCTGTGAATAGGCTGCAGGGGGACGGTGAAGACCAGCAACAGCTTTCAGGGCTGCCACCTTCCGTGTGGGACAAGGAGCCGGACGTGTGCCTTTTCGGAATCGGGCTCTGCCAAGGACGAAGCCATGAGATGTTCCTCCTCTGGGCAAGCCCGGGTCCCAGATCCTGTTGTGCCTGTGAATAGGCTGCAGGGGGACGGTGAAGACCAGCAACAGCTTTCAGGGCTGCCACCTTCCGTGTGGGACAAGGAGCCGGACGTGTGCCTTTTCGGAAATAGGCTCTGCCGAGGACGAGAGCCATGAGATGTTCCTCCTCTGGGCAAGCCCGGGTCCCAGATCCTGTTGTGCCTGTGAATAGGCTGCAGGGGGACGGTGAAGACCAGCAACATCTTTCAGGGCTGCCACCTTCCGTGTGGGACAAGGAGCCGGACGTGTGCCTTTTCGGAATCAGGCTCTGCCGAGGACGAGAGCCATGAGATGTTCCTCCTCTGGGCAAGCCCGGGTCCTGAATCCTGTTGTACCTGTGAATAGGCTGCAGGGGGACGGTGAAGACCAGCAACAACTGTCAGGGCTACCACCTTCCGTGTGGGACAATGAGCCGGACGTGTGCCTTTTCGGAAAGAGGCCCTGCCGAGGACGAGAGCCATGAGATGTTCCTCCTCTGGGCAAGCCCGCATTGAGAATCCTGTTGTGCCTGTGAATAGGCTGCAGGGGGACGGTGAAGAGCAGCAACAGCTTTCAGGGCTGCCACCTTCCGTGTGGGACAAGGAGCCGGACGTGTGCCTTTTCGGGAAGAGGCTCTGCCGAGGACGAGAGCCATGAGATGTTCCTCCTCTGGGCAAGCCCGGGTCCTAAATCCTGTTGTACCTATGAATAGGCTGCAGGGGGACGGTGAAGACCAGCAACAGCTTTCAGGGCTGCCACCTTCCGTGTGGGACAAGGAGCCGGACGTGTGCCTTTCCAGAATAAGACTCTGCAGAGGACGAGAGCCATGAGATGTTCCACCTCTGGGCAAGCCCGGGTCCCAGATCCTGTTGTGCCTGTGAATAGGCTGCAGGGGGACGGTGAAGACCAGCAACATCTTTCCGGCCTGCCACCTTCCGTGTGGGACAAGGAGCCGGACGTGTGAATTTTCAGAAATAGGCTCTGCCGAGGACGAGAGCCATGAGATGTTCCTCCTCTGGGCAAGCCCGGGTCCTGAATCCTGTTGTGCCTGTGAATAGGCTGCAGGGGGACGGTGAAGACCAGCAACAGCTTTCTGGGCTGCCACCTTCCGTGTGGGACAAGGAGCCGGACGTGTGCCTTTTCGGAATCGGGCTCTGCCAAGGACAAAGCCATGAGATGTTCCTCCTCTGGGCAAGCCCGGGTCCCAGATCCTGTTGTGCCTGTGAATAGGCTGCAGGGGGACGGTGAAGACCAGCAACAGCTTTCAGGGCTGCCACCTTCCGTGTGGGACAAGGAGCCGGACGTGTGCCTTTTCGGAAATAGGCTCTGCCGAGGACGAGAGCCATGAGATGTTCCTCCTCTGGGTAAGCCCGGGTCCCAGATCCTGTTGTGCCTGTGAATAGGCTGCAGGGGGACGGTGAAGACCAGCAACATCTTTCAGGGCTGCCACCTTCCGTGTGGGACAAGGAGCCGGACGTGTGCCTTTTCGGAAACAGGCTCTGCCGAGGACGAGAGCCATGAGATGTTCCTCCTCTGGGCAAGCCCGGGTCCTGAATCCTGTTGTACCTGTGAATAGGCTGCAGGGGGACGGTGAAGACCAGCAACAACTGTCAGGGCTACCACCTTCCGTGTGGGACAATGAGCCGGACGTGTGCCTTTTCGGAAAGAGGCCCTGCCGAGGACGAGAGCCATGAGATGTTCCTCCTCTGGGCAAGCCCGCATTGAGAATCCTGTTGTGCCTGTGAATAGGCTGCAGGGGGACGGTGAAGAGCAGCAACAGCTTTCAGGGCTGCCACCTTCCTTGTGGGACAAGGAGCCGGACGTGTGCCTTTTCGGGAAGAGGCTCTGCCGAGGACGAGAGCCATGAGATGTTCCTCCTCTGGGCAAGCCCGGGTCCTGAATCCTGTTGTACCTATGAATAGGCTGCAGGGGGACGGTGAAGACCAGCAACAGCTTTCAGGGCTGCCACCTTCCGTGTGGGACAAGGAGCCGGACGTGTGCCTTTCCAGAATAAGACTCTGCAGAGGACGAGAGCCATGAGATGTTCCACCTCTGGGCAAGCCCGGGTCCCAGATCCTGTTGTGCCTGTGAATAGGCTGCAGGGGGACGGTGAAGACCAGCAACATCTTTCAGGGCTGCCACCTTCCGTGTGGGACAAGGAGCCGGACGTGTGCCTTTTCGGAATCAGGCTCTGCCGAGGACGAGAGCCATGAGATGTTCCTCCTCTGGGCAAGCCCGGGTCCTGAATCCTGTTGTACCTGTGAATAGGCTGCAGGGGGACGGTGAAGACCAGCAACAACTGTCAGGGCTACCACCTTCCGTGTGGGACAAGGAGCCGGACGTGTGCCTTTTCGGAAAGAGGCCCTGCCGAGGACGAGAGCCATGAGATGTTCCTCCTCGGGGCAAGCCCGCATCGTGAATCCTGTTGTGCCTGTGAATAGGCTGCAGGGGGACGGTGAAGAGCAGCAACAGCTTTCAGGGCTGCCACCTTCCGTGTGGGACAAGGAGACGAAAGTGTGCCTTTTCGGGAAGAGGCTCTGCCGAGGACGAGAGCCATGAGATGTTCCTCCTCTGGGCAAGCCCGGGTCCTGAATCCTGTTGTACCTGTGAATAGGCTGCAGGGGGACGGTGAAGACCAGCAACAGCTTTCAGGGCTGCCACCTTCCGTGTGGGACAAGGAGCCGGACGTGTGCCTTTCCAGAATAAGACTATGCAGAGGACGAGAGCCATGAGATGTTCCTCCTCTGGGCAAGCCCGGGCCCCAGATTCTGTTGTGCCTGTGAATAGGCTGCAGGGGGACGGTGAAGACCAGCAACAGCTTTCAGGGCTGCCACCTTCCGTGTGGGACAAGGAGCCAGACGTGTGCCTTTTCGGAAAGAGGCCCTGCCGAGGACGAGAGCCATGAGATGTTCCTCCTCTGGGCAAGCCCGGGTCCCAGATCCTGTTGTGCCTGTGAATAGGCTGCAGGGGGACGGTGAAGACCAGCAACATCTTTCAGGGCTGCCACCTTCCGTGTGGGACAAGGAGCCGGACGTGTGCCTTTTCAGAAAGAGGCTCTGCCGAGGACGAGAGCCATGAGATGTTCCTCCTCTGGGCAAGCCCGGGTCCTGAATCCTGTTGTACCTGTGAATAGGCTGCAGGGGGACGGTGAAGACCAGCAACAGCTTTCAGGGCTGCCACCTTCCGTGTGGGACAAGGAGCCGGACGTGTGCCTTTCCGGAATCAGACTCTGCCGAGGACGAGAGCAATGAGATGTTCCTCCTCTGGGCAAGCCCGGGTCCCAGATCCTGTTGTGCCTGTGAATAGGCTGCAGGGGGACGGTGAAGAGCAGCAACATCCTTCAGGGATGCCACCTTCCGTGTGGGACAAGGAGCCGGACGTGTGACTTTTCAGAAATAGGCTCTGCCGACGATGAGAGCCATGATATGTTCCTCCTCTGGGCAAGCCCGCGTCATGAATCCTGTTGTACGTGTGAATAGGCTGCAGGGGGACGGTGAAGACCAGCAACAGCTTTCAGGGCTGCCACCTTCCGTGTGGGACAAGGAGCCGGACATGTGCCTTTTCGGAAGGAGGCCCTGCCGAGGACGAGAGCCATGAGAGGGTCCTCCTCTGGGCAAGCCCGGGTCCCAGATCCTGTTGTGCCTGTGAATAGGCTGCAGGGGGACGGTGAAGACCAGCAACATCTTTCAGGGCTGCCACATTCCGTGTGGGACAAGGAGCCGGACGTGTGCCTTTTCGGGAAGAGGCTCTGCCGAGGACAAGAGCCATGATATGTTCCTCCTCTGGGCGTGCCCGGGTCCTGAATCCTGTTGTGCCTTTGAATAGGCTGCAGGGGGACGGTGAAGACCAGCAACATCTTTCCGGCCTGCCACCTTCCGTGTGGGACAAGGAGCCGAACGTGTGCCTTTCCGGAATCAGGCTCTGCTGAGGACGAGAGCCATGAGATGTTCCTCCTCTGGGCAAGCCCGGGTCCCAGATTCTGTTGTGCCTGTGAATAGGCTGCAGGGGGACGGTGAAGACCAGCAACAGCTTTCTGGCCTGCCACCTTCCGTGTGGGACAAGGAGCCGGACGTGTGCCTTTTTGGGAAGAGGCTCTGCCGAGGAAGAGAGCCATGAGATGTTCCTCCTCTGGGCAAGCCCGGGTCCTGAATCCTGTTGTACCTGTGAATAGGCTGCAGGGGGACGGTGAAGACCAGCAACAGCTTTCAGGGCTGCCACCTTCCGTGTGGGACAAGGAGCCGGACGTGTGCCTTTTCGGAAATAGGCTCTGCCGAGGACGAGAGCCATGAGATGTTCCTCCTCTGGGCAAGCCCGGGTCCCAGATCCTGTCGTACCTGTGAATAGGCTGCAGGGGGACGTTGAAGACCAGCAACAGCTTTCAGGGCTGCCAACTTCCTTGTGGGACAAGGAGCCGGACGTCTGCGTTTTAGGAATCGGGCTCTGCCGAGGAAGAGAGCCATGAGATGTTCCTCCTCTGGCCATGCCCGGGTCCTGAATCCTGTTGTGCCTGTGAATAGGCTGCAGGGGGACGGTGAAGACCAGCAACAGCTTTAAGTGCTGCCACCTTCCGTGTGGGACAAGGAGCCGGACGTGTGCCTTTTCGGAAATAGGCTCTGCCGAGGACGAGAGCCATGAGATGTTCCTCCTCTGGGCAAGCCCGGGTCCCAGATCCTGTCGTACCTGTGAATAGGCTGCAGGGGGACGGTGAAGACCAGCAACAGCTTTCAGGGCTGCCAACTTCCTTGTGGGACAAGGAGCCGGACGTGTGCGTTTTCGGAATCGGGCTCTGCCGAGGACGAGAGCCATGAGATGTTCCTCCTCTGGGCAAGCCCGGGTCCCAGATCCTGTTGTGCCTGTGAATAGGCTGCAGGGGGACGGTGAAGAGCAGCAACAGCTTTCAGGGCTGCCACCTTCCGTGTGGGACAAGGAGACGAAAGTGTGCCTTTCCGGAATCAGGCTCCGCCGAGGACGAGAGCCATGAGATGTTCCTCCTCTGGGCAAGCCCGCGTCGTGAATCCTGTTGTACCTGTGAATAGGCTGCAGGGGGACGTTGAAGACCAGCAACAGCTTTCAGGGCTGCCACCTTCCGTGTGGGACAAGGAGCCGGACGTGTGCCTTTTCGGAATCAGACTCTGCCGAGGACGAGAGCAATGAGATGTTCCTCCTCTGGGCAAGCCCGGGTCCCAGATCCTGTTGTGCCTGTGAATAGGCTGCAGGGGGACGGTGAAGAGCAGCAACATCCTTCAGGGGTGCCACCTTCCGTGTGGGAAAAGGAGCCGGACGTGTGACTTTTCAGAAATAGGCTCTGCCGAGGACGAGAGCCATGATATGTTCCTCCTCTGGGCAAGCCCGGGTCCTGAATCCTGTTGTACCTGTGAATAGGCTGCAGGGGGACGGTGAAGACCAGCAACAGCTGTCAGGGCTGCCACCTTCCGTGTGGGACAAGGAGCCGGACGTGTGCCTTTTCGGAAAGAGGCCCTGCCGAGGACGAGAGCCATGAGATGTTCCTCCTCTGGGCAAGCCCGGGTCCCAGATCCTGTTGTGCCTGTGAATAGGCTGCAGGGGGACGGTGAAGACCAGCAACATCCTTCAGGGGTGCCACCCTCCGTGTGGGACAAGGACCTGGACGTGTGACTTTTCAGAAATAGGCTCTGCCGAGGACGAGAGCCATGAGATGTTCCTCCTCTGGGCAAGCCCGGGTCCTGAATTCTGTCGTACCTGTGAATAGGCTGCAGGGGGACGGTGAAGACCAGCAACAGCTTTCAGGGCTGCCACCTTCCTTGTGGGACAAGGAGCCGGACGTGTGCCTTTTAGGAATCGGGCTCTGCCGAGGAAGAGAGCCATGAGATGTTCCTCCTCTGGGCATGCCCGGGTCCTGAATCCTGTTGTGCCTGTGAATAGGCTGCAGGGGGACGGTGAAGACCAGCAACATCTTTCCGGCCTGCCACCTTCCGTGTGGGACAAGGAGCCGGACGTGTGAATTTTCAGAAATAGGCTCTGCCGAGGACGAGAGCCATGAGATGTTCCTCCTCTGGGCAAGCCCGGGTCCTGAATCCTGTTGTGCCTGTGAATAGGCTGCAGGGGGACGGTGAAGACCAGCAACAGCTTTCTGGGCTGCCACCTTCCGTGTGGGACAAGGAGCCGGACGTGTGCCTTTTCGGAATCGGGCTCTGCCAAGGACAAAGCCATGAGATGTTCCTCCTCTGGGCAAGCCCGGGTCCCAGATCCTGTTGTGCCTGTGAATAGGCTGCAGGGGGACGGTGAAGACCAGCAACAGCTTTCAGGGCTGCCACCTTCCGTGTGGGACAAGGAGCCGGACGTGTGCCTTTTCGGAAATAGGCTCTGCCGAGGACGAGAGCCATGAGATGTTCCTCCTCTGGGTAAGCCCGGGTCCCAGATCCTGTTGTGCCTGTGAATAGGCTGCAGGGGGACGGTGAAGACCAGCAACATCTTTCAGGGCTGCCACCTTCCGTGTGGGACAAGGAGCCGGACGTGTGCCTTTTCGGAATCAGGCTCTGCCGAGGACGAGAGCCATGAGATGTTCCTCCTCTGGGCAAGCCCGGGTCCTGAATCCTGTTGTACCTGTGAATAGGCTGCAGGGGGACGGTGAAGACCAGCAACAACTGTCAGGGCTACCACCTTCCGTGTGGGACAATGAGCCGGACGTGTGCCTTTTCGGAAAGAGGCCCTGCCGAGGACGAGAGCCATGAGATGTTCCTCCTCTGGGCAAGCCCGCATTGAGAATCCTGTTGTGCCTGTGAATAGGCTGCAGGGGGACGGTGAAGAGCAGCAACAGCTTTCAGGGCTGCCACCTTCCGTGTGGGACAAGGAGCCGGACGTGTGCCTTTTCGGGAAGAGGCTCTGCCGAGGACGAGAGCCATGAGATGTTCCTCCTCTGGGCAAGCCCGGGTCCTGAATCCTGTTGTACCTATGAATAGGCTGCAGGGGGACGGTGAAGACCAGCAACAGCTTTCAGGGCTGCCACCTTCCGTGTGGGACAAGGAGCCGGACGTGTGCCTTTCCAGAATAAGACTCTGCAGAGGACGAGAGCCATGAGATGTTCCACCTCTGGGCAAGCCCGGGTCCCAGATCCTGTTGTGCCTGTGAATAGGCTGCAGGGGGACGGTGAAGACCAGCAACAGCTTTCAGGGCTGCCACCTTCCGTGTGGGACAAGGAGCCGGACGTGTGCCTTTTCGGAATCAGGCTCTGCCGAGGACGAGAGCCATGAGATGTTCCTCCTCTGGGCAAGCCCGGGTCCTGAATCCTGTTGTACCTGTGAATAGGCTGCAGGGGGACGGTGAAGACCAGCAACAACTGTCAGGGCTACCACCTTCCGTGTGGGACAATGAGCCGGACGTGTGCCTTTTCGGAAAGAGGCCCTGCCGAGGACGAGAGCCATGAGATGTTCCTCCTCGGGGCAAGCCCGCATCGTGAATCCTGTTGTGCCTGTGAATAGGCTGCAGGGGGACGGTGAAGAGCAGCAACAGCTTTCAGGGCTGCCACCTTCCGTGTGGGACAAGGAGACGAAAGTGTGCCTTTTCGGGAAGAGGCTCTGCCGAGGACGAGAGCCATGAGATGTTCCTCCTCTGGGCAAGCCCGGGTCCTGAATCCTGTTGTACCTGTGAATAGGCTGCAGGGGGACGGTGAAGACCAGCAACAGCTTTCAGGGCTGCCACCTTCCGTGTGGGACAAGGAGCCGGACGTGTGCCTTTCCAGAATAAGACTATGCAGAGGACGAGAGCCATGAGATGTTCCTCCTCTGGGCAAGCCCGGGCCCCAGATACTGTTGTGCCTGTGAATAGGCTGCAGGGGGACGGTGAAGACCAGCAACAGCTTTCAGGGCTGCCACCTTCCGTGTGGGACAAGGAGCCAGACGTGTGCCTTTTCGGAAAGAGGCCCTGCCGAGGACGAGAGCCATGAGATGTTCCTCCTCTGGGCAAGCCCGGGTCCCAGATCCTGTTGTGCCTGTGAATAGGCTGCAGGGGGACGGTGAAGACCAGCAACATCTTTCAGGGCTGCCACCTTCCGTGTGGGACAAGGAGCCGGACGTGTGCCTTTTCAGAAAGAGGCTCTGCCGAGGACGAGAGCCATGAGATGTTCCTCCTCTGGGCAAGCCCGGGTCCTGAATCCTGTTGTACCTGTGAATAGGCTGCAGGGGGACGGTGAAGACCAGCAACAGCTTTCAGGGCTGCCACCTTCCGTGTGGGACAAGGAGCCGGACGTGTGCCTTTCCGGAATCAGACTCTGCCGAGGACGAGAGCAATGAGATGTTCCTCCTCTGGGCAAGCCCGGGTCCCAGATCCTGTTGTGCCTGTGAATAGGCTGCAGGGGGACGGTGAAGAGCAGCAACATCCTTCAGGGATGCCACCTTCCGTGTGGGACAAGGAGCCGGACGTGTGACTTTTCAGAAATAGGCTCTGCCGACGATGAGAGCCATGATATGTTCCTCCTCTGGGCAAGCCCGCGTCATGAATCCTGTTGTACGTGTGAATAGGCTGCAGGGGGACGGTGAAGACCAGCAACAGCTTTCAGGGCTGCCACCTTCCGTGTGGGACAAGGAGCCGGACATGTGCCTTTTCGGAAGGAGGCCCTGCCGAGGACGAGAGCCATGAGATGTTCCTCCTCTGGGCAAGCCCGGGTCCCAGATCCTGTTGTGCCTGTGAATAGGCTGCAGGGGGACGGTGAAGACCAGCAACATCTTTCAGGGCTGCCACATTCCGTGTGGGACAAGGAGCCGGACGTGTGCCTTTTCGGGAAGAGGCTCTGCCGAGGACAAGAGCCATGATATGTTCCTCCTCTGGGCGTGCCCGGGTCCTGAATCCTGTTGTGCCTTTGAATAGGCTGCAGGGGGACGGTGAAGACCAGCAACATCTTTCCGGCCTGCCACCTTCCGTGTGGGACAAGGAGCCGAACGTGTGCCTTTCCGGAATCAGGCTCTGCTGAGGACGAGAGCCATGAGATGTTCCTCCTCTGGGCAAGCCCGGGTCCCAGATTCTGTTGTGCCTGTGAATAGGCTGCAGGGGGACGGTGAAGACCAGCAACAGCTTTCTGGCCTGCCACCTTCCGTGTGGGACAAGGAGCCGGACGTGTGCCTTTTTGGGAAGAGGCTCTGCCGAGGAAGAGAGCCATGAGATGTTCCTCCTCTGGGCAAGCCCGGGTCCTGAATCCTGTTGTACCTGTGAATAGGCTGCAGGGGGACGGTGAAGACCAGCAACAGCTTTCAGGGCTGCCACCTTCCGTGTGGGACAAGGAGCCGGACGTGTGCCTTTTCGGAAATAGGCTCTGCCGAGGACGAGAGCCATGAGATGTTCCTCCTCTGGGCAAGCCCGGGTCCCAGATCCTGTCGTACCTGTGAATAGGCTGCAGGGGGACGTTGAAGACCAGCAACAGCTTTCAGGGCTGCCAACTTCCTTGTGGGACAAGGAGCCGGACGTCTGCGTTTTAGGAATCGGGCTCTGCCGAGGAAGAGAGCCATGAGATGTTCCTCCTCTGGCCATGCCCGGGTCCTGAATCCTGTTGTGCCTGTGAATAGGCTGCAGGGGGACGGTGAAGACCAGCAACAGCTTTAAGTGCTGCCACCTTCCGTGTGGGACAAGGAGCCGGACGTGTGCCTTCTCGGAAACAGGCTCTGCCGAGGACGAGAGCCATGAGATGTTCCTCCTCTGGGCAAGCCCGGGTCCCAGATCCTGTTGTGCCTGTGAATAGGCTGCAGGGGGACGGTGAAGACCAGCAACATCTTTCAGGGCTGCCACCTTCCGTGTGGGACAAGGAGCCGGACGTGTGCCTTTTCAGGAAGAGGCTCTGCCGAGGACAAGAGCCATGATATGTTCCTCCTCTGGGCGTGCCCGGGTCCTGAATCCTGTTGTGCCTTTGAATAGGCTGCAGGGGGACGGTGAAGACCAGCAACATCTTTCCGGCCTGCCACCTTCCGTGTGGGATAAGGAGCCGAACGTGTGCCTTTCCGGAATCAGGCTCTGCCGAGGACAAGAGCCATGAGATGTTCCTCCTCTGGGCAAGCCCGGGTCCCAGATCCTGTTGTGCCTGTGAATAGGCTGCAGGGGGACGGTGAAGACCAGCAACAGCTTTCTGGCCTGCCACCTTCCGTGTGGGACAAGGAGCCGGACGTGTGCCTTTTCGGGAAGAGGCTCTGCCGAGGAAGAGAGCCATGAGATGTTCCTCCTCTGGGCAAGCCCGGGTCCTGAATCCTGTTGTACCTGTGAATAGGCTGCAGGGGGACGTTGAAGACCAGCAACAGCTTTCAGGGCTGCCACCTTCCGTGTGGGACAAGGAGCCGGACGTGTGCCTTTTCGGAAATAGGCTCTACCGAGGACGAGAGCCATGAGATGTTCCTCCTCTGGGCAAGCCCGGGTCCCAGATCCTGTCGTACCTGTGAATAGGCTGCAGGGGGACGGTGAAGACCAGCAACAGCTTTCAGGGCTGCCAACTTCCTTGTGGGACAAGGAGCCGGACGTGTGCGTTTTCGGAATCGGGCTCTGCCGAGGACGAGAGCCATGAGATGTTCCTCCTCTGGGCATGCCGGGGTCCTGAATCCTGTTGTGCCTGTGAATAGGCTGCAGGGGGACGGTGAAGACCAGCAACAGCTTTAAGGGCTGCCACCTTCCGTGTGGGACAAGGAGCCGGACGTGTGCGTTTTCTGAATCGGGCTCTGCCGAGGACGAGAGCCATGAGATGTTCCTCCTCTGGGCAAGCCCGGGTCCTGAATCCTGTTGTGCCTGTGAATAGGCTGCAGGGGGACGGTGAAGACCAGCAACAGCTTTCAGGGCTGCCACCTTCCGTGTGGGACAAGGAGACGAAAGTGTGCCTTTCCGGAATCAGGCTCCGCCGAGGACGAGAGCCATGAGATGTTCCTCCTCTGGGCAAGCCCGCGTCGTGAATACTGTTGTACCTGTGAATAGGTTGCAGGGGGACGTTGAAGACCAGCAACAGCTTTCAGGGCTGCCACCTTCCGTGTGGGACAAGGAGCCGGACGTGTGCCTTTCCGGAATCAGACTCTGCCGAGGACGAGAGCAATGAGATGTTCCTCCTCTGGGCAAGCCCGGGTCCCAGATCCTGTTGTGCCTGTGAATAGGCTGCAGGGGGGCGTTGAAGACCAGCAACAGCTTTCAGGGCTGCCACCTTCCGTGTGGGACAAGGAGCCGGACGTGTGCCTTTTCGGGAAGAGGCTCTGCTGAGGACAAGAGCCATGATATGTTCCTCCTCTGGGCGTGCCCGGGTCCTGAATCCTGTTGTGCCTTTGAATAGGCTGCAGGGGGACGGTAAAGACCAGCAACATCTTTCAGGGCTGCCACCTTCCGTGTGGGACAAGGAGCCGAACGTGTGCCTTTCCGGAATCAGGCTCTGCCGAGGACGAGAGCCATGAGATGTTCCTCCTCTGGGCAAGCCCGGGTCCCAGATCCTGTTGTGCCTGTGAATAGGCTGCAGGGGGACGGTGAAGACCAGCAACAGCTTTCTGGCCTGCCACCTTCCGTGTGGGACAAGGAGCCGGACGTGTGCGTTTTCGGAATCGGGCTCTGCCGAGGACGAGAGCCATGAGATGTTCCTCCTCTGGGCAAGCCCGGGTCCCAGATCCTGTTGTGCCTGTGAATAGCCTGCAGGGGGACGGTGAAGACCAGCAACAGCTTTCAGGGCTGCCACCTTCCGTGTGGGACAAGGAGCCGGACGTGTGCCTTTCCGGAATCAGGCTCCGCCGAGGACGAGAGCCATGAGATGTTCCTCCTCTGGGCAAGCCCGCGTCGTGAATCCTGTTGTACCTGTGAATAGGTTGCAGGGGGACGTTGAAGACCAGCAACAGCTTTCAGGGCTGCCACCTTCCGTGTGGGACAAGGAGCCGGACGTGTGCCTTTCCGGAATCAGGCTCTGCCGAGGACAAGAGCAATGAGATGTTCCTCCTCTGGGCAAGCCCGGGTCCCAGATCCTGTTGTGCCTGTGAATAGGCTGCAGGGGGACGGTGAAGACCAGCAACAGCTTTCAGGGCTGCCACCTTCCGTGTGGGACAAGGAGCCGGACGTGTGACTTTTCAGAAATAGGCTCTGCCGAGGACGAGAGCCATGATATGTTCCTCCTCTGGGCAAGCCCGGGTCCTGAATCCTGTTGTACCTGTGAATAGGCTGCAGGGGGACGGTGAAGACCAGCAACAGCTTTCAGGGCTGCCACCTTCCGTGTGGGACAAGGAGCCGGACGTGTGCCTTTTCGGAAAGAGGCCCTGCCGAGGACGAGAGCCATGAGATGTTCCTCCTCTGGGCAAGCCCGGGTCCCAGATCCTGTTGTGCCTGTGAATAGGCTGCAGGGGGACGGTGAAGACCAGCAACATCTTTCAGGGCTGCCATCTTCCGTGTGGGACAAGGAGCCGGACGTGTGCCTTTTCGGGAAGAGGCTCTGCTGAGGACAAGAGCCATGATATGTTCCTCCTCTGGGCGTGCCCGGGTCCTGAATCCTGTTGTGCCTTTGAATAGGCTGCAGGGGGACGGTAAAGACCAGCAACATCTTTCCGGCCTGCCACCTTCCGTGTGGGACAAGGAGCCGAACGTGTGCCTTTCCGGAATCAGGCTCTGCCGAGGACGAGAGCCATGAGATGTTCCTCCTCTGGGCAAGCCCGGGTCCCAGATCCTGTTGTGCCTGTGAATAGGCTGCAGGGGGACGGTGAAGACCAGCAACAGCTTTCTGGCCTGCCACCTTCCGTGTGGGACAAGGAGCCGGACGTGTGCCTTTTTGGGAAGAGGCTCTGCCGAGGAAGAGAGCCATGAGATGTTCCTCCTCTGGGCAAGCCCGGGTCCTGAATCCTGTTGTACCTGTGAATAGGCTGCAGGGGGACGGTGAAGACCAGCAACAGCTTTCAGGGCTGCCACCTTCCGTGTGGGACAAGAAGCCAGACGTGTGCCTTTTCGGAAATAGGCTCTGCCGAGGACGAGAGCCATGAGATGTTCCTCCTCTGGGCAAGCCCGGGTCCCAGATCCTGTCGTGCCTGTGATTAGGCTGCAGGGGGACGGTGAAGACCAGCAACAGCTTTCAGGGCTGCCAACTTCCTTGTGGGACAAGGAGCCGGACGTGTGCGTTTTCGGAATCGGGCTCTGCCGAGGAAGAGAGCCATGAGATGTTCCTCCTCTGGGCAAGCCCGGGTCCTGAATCCTGTTGTACCTGTGAATAGGCTGCAGGGGGACGGTGAAGACCAGCAACAGCTTTCAGGGCTGCCACCTTCCGTGTGGGACAAGGAGCCGGACGTGTGCCTTTCCGGAATCAGGCTCTGCCGAGGACGAGAGCCATGAGATGTTCCTCCTCTGGGCAAGCCCGGGTCCCAGATCCTGTTGTGCCTGTGAATAGGCTGCAGGGGGACGGTGAAGACCAGCAACAGCTTTCAGGGCTGCCACCTTCCGTGTGGGACAAGGAGCCGGACGTCTGCCTTTTCGGAAAGAGGCCCTGCCGAGGATGAGAGCCATGAGATGTTCCTCCTCTGGGCAAGCCCGGGTCCCAGATCCTGTTGTACCTGTGAATAGGCTGCAGGGGGACGTTGAAGACCAGCAACATCTTTCAGGGCTGCCACCTTCCGTGTGGGACAAGTAGCCGGATGTGTGCCATTTCTGGACGAGGCTCTGCCGAGGACAAGAGCCATGAGATGTTCCTCCTCTGGGCAAGCCCGGGTCCTGAATCCTGTTGTACCTGTGAATAGGCTGCAGGGGGACGGTGAAGACCAGCAACAGCTTTCAGGGCTGCCACCTTCCTTGTGGGACAAGGAGCCGGACGTGTGCCTTTTCGGATTCGGGCTCTGCCGAGGAAGAGAGCCATGAGATGTTCCTCCTCTGGGCATGCCCGGGTCCTGAATCCTGTTGTGCCTGTGAATAGGCTGCAGGGGGACGGTGAAGACCAGCAACAGCTTTCAGGGCTGCCACCTTCCATGTGGGACAAGGAGCCGGACGTGTGCCTTTTCGGAAAGAGGCCCTGCCGAGGACGAGAGCCATGAGATGTTCCTCCTCTGGGCAAGCCCGGGTCCCAGATCCTGTTGTGCCTGTGAATAGGCTGCAGGGGGACGGTGAAGACCAGCAACATCCTTCAGGGGTGCCACCTTCCGTGTGGGACAAGGAGCCGCACGTGTGACTTTTCAGAAATAGGCTCTGCCGAGGACGAGAGCCATGATATGTTCCTCCTCTGGGCAAGCCCGCGTCGTGAATCCTGTTGTACCTGTGAATAGGCTGCAGGGGGACGGTGAAGACCAGCAACAGCTTTCAGGGCTGCCACCTTCCGTGTGGGACAAGGAGCCGGACGTGTGCCTTTTCGGGAAGAGGCTCTGCCGAGGACAAGAGCCATGATATGTTCCTCCTCTGGGCGTGCCCGGGTCCTGAATCCTGTTGTGCCTTTGAATAGGCTGCAGGGGGACGGTGAAGACCAGCAACATCTTTCCGGCCTGCCACCTTCCGTGTGGGACAAGGAGCCGAACGTGTGCCTTTCCGGAATTAGGCTCTGCCGAGGACGAGAGCCATGAGATGTTCCTCCTCTGGGCAAGCCCGGGTCCCAGATCCTGTTGTGCCTGTGAATAGGCTGCAGGGGGACGGTGAAGACCAGCAACAGCTTTCTGGCCTGCCACCTTCCGTGTGGGACAAGGAGGCGGACGTGTGCCTTTTTGGGAAGAGGCTCTGCCGAGGAAGAGAGCCATGAGATGTTCCTCCTCTGGGCAAGCCCGGGTCCCAGATCCTGTTGTACCTGTGAATAGGCTGCAGGGGGACGGTGAAGACCAGCAACAGCTTTCAGGGCTGCCACCTTCCGTGTGGGACAAGGAGCCGGACGTGTGCCTTTTCGGAAATAGGCTCTGCCGAGGAAGAGAGCCATGAGATGTTCCTCCTCTGGGCATTCCCGGGTCCCATATCCTGTTGTGCCTGTGAATGGGCTGCTGGGGGACGGTGAAGACCAGCAACAGCTTTCAGGGCTGCCACCTTCCGTGTGGGACAAGGAGACGGACGTGTGGCTTCTCGGAAACAGGCTCTGCCGAGGACGAGAGCCATGAGATGTTCCTCCTCTGGGCAAGCCCGGGTCCTGAATCCTGTTGTACCTGTGAATAGGCTGCAGGGGTACGGTGAAGACCAGCAACAGCTTTCAGGGCTGCCACCTTCCGTGTGGGACAAGGAGCCGGACGTGTGCCTTTCCGGAATCAGGCTCTGCCGAGGACGAGAGCCATGAGATGTTCCTCCTCTGGGCAAGCCCGGGTCCCAGATCCTGTTGTGCCTGTGAATAGGCTGCAGGGGGACGGTGAAGACCAGCAACAGCTTTCAGGGCTGCCACCTTCCGTGTGGGACAAGGAGCCGGACGTGTGCCTTTTCGGAAAGAGGCCCTGCCGAGGACGAGAGCCATGAGATGTTCCTCCTCTGGGCAAGCCCGGGTCCCAGATCCTGTTGTACCTGTGAATAGGCTGCAGGGGGACGTTGAAGACTAGCAACATCTTTCAGGGCTGCCACCTTCCGTGTGGGACAAGTAGCCGGATGTGTGCCATTTCGGGAGGAGGCTCTGCCGAGGACAAGAGCCATGAGATGTTCCTCCTCTGGGCAAGCCTGGGTCCCAGATCCTGTTGTACCTGTGAATAGGCTGCAGGGGGACGGTGAAGACCAGCAACAGCTTTAAGGGCTGCCACCTTCCGTGTGGGACAACGAGCCGGACGTGTGCCTTTTCGGATTCGGGCTCTGCCGAGGAAGAGAGCCATGAGATGTTCCTCCTCTGGGCATGCCCGGGTCCTGAATCCTGTTGTGCCTCTGAATAGGCTGCAGGGGGACGGTGAAGACCAGCAACAGCTTTCAGGGCTGCCACCTTCCGTGTGGGACAATGAGCCGGACGTGTGCCTTTTCCAAAGAGGCCCTGCCGAGGACGAGAGCCATGAGATGTTCCTCCTCTGGGCAAGCCCGGGTCCCAGATCCTGTTGTGCCTGTGAATAGGCTGCAGGGGGATGTTGAAGACCAGCAACATCTTTCAGGGCTGCCACCTTCCGTGTGGGACAAGTAGCCGGATGTGTGACATTTCTGGACGAGGCTCTGCCGAGGACAAGAGCCATGAGATGTTCCTCCTCTGGGCAAGCCCGGGTCCTGAATCCTGTTGTACCTGTGAATAGGCTGCAGGGGGACGGTGAAGACCAGCAACAGCTTTAAGGGCTGCCACCTTCCTTGTGGGACAAGGAGCCGGACGTGTGCCTTTTCGGATTCGGGCTCTGCCGAGGAAGAGAGCCATGAGATGTTCCTCCTCTGGGCATGCCCGGGTCCTGAATCCTGTTGTGCCTGTGAATAGGCTGCAGGGGGACGGTGAAGACCAGCAACAGCTTTCAGGGCTGCCACCTTCCATGTGGGACAAGGAGCCGGACGTGTGCCTTTTCGGAAAGAGGCCCTGCCGAGGACGAGAGCCATGAGATGTTCCTCCTCTGGGCAAGCCCGGGTCCCAGATCCTGTTGTGCCTGTGAATAGGCTGCAGGGGGACGGTGAAGAGCAGCAACATCCTTCAGGGGTGCCACCTTCCGTGTGGGACAAGGAGCCGGACGTGTGACTTTTCAGAAATAGGCTCTGCCGAGGACGAGAGCCATGAGATGTTCCTCCTCTGGGCAAGCCCGCGTCGTGAATCCTGTTGTACCTGTGAATAGGCTGCAGGGGGACGGTGAAGACCAGCAACATCTTTCAGGGCTGCCACCTTCCGTGTGGGACAAGGAGCCGAACGTGTGCCTTTTCGGGAAGAGGCTCTGCCGAGGACAAGAGCCATGATATGTTCCTCCTCTGGGCGTGCCCGGGTCCTGAATCCTGTTGTGCCTTTGAATAGGCTGCAGGGGGACGGTGAAGACCAGCAACATCTTTCCGGCCTGCCACCTTCCGTGTGGGACAAGGAGCCGAACGTGTGCCTTTCAGGAATTAGGCTCTGCCGAGGACAAGAGCCATGAGATGTTCCTCCTCTGGGCAAGCCCGGGTCCCAGATCCTGTTGTGCCTGTGAATAGGCTGCAGGGGGACGGTGAAGACCAGCAACAGCTTTCTGGCCTGCCACCTTCCGTGTGGGACAAGGAGGCGGACGTGTGCCTTTTTGGGAAGAGGCTCTGCCGAGGAAGAGAGCCATGAGATGTTCCTCCTCTGGGCAAGCCCGGGTCCCAGATCCTGTTGTACCTGTGAATAGGCTGCAGGGGGACGGTGAAGACCAGCAACAGCTTTCAGGGCTGCCACCTTCCGTGTGGGACAAGGAGCCGGACGTGTGCCTTTTCGGAAATAGGCTCTGCCGAGGAAGAGAGCCATGAGATGTTCCTCCTCTGGGCATGCCCGGGTCCCATATCCTGTTGTGCCTGTGAATAGGCTGCTGGGGGACGGTGAAGACCAGCAACAGCTTTCAGGGCTGCCACCTTCCGTGTGGGACAAGGAGCCGGACGTGTGGCTTCTCGGAAACAGGCTCTGCCGAGGACGAGAGCCATGAGATGTTCCTCCTCTGGGCAAGCCCGGGTCCTGAATCCTGTTGTACCTGTGAATAGGCTGCAGGGGGACGGTGAAGACCAGCAACAGCTTTCAGGGCTGCCACCTTCCGTGTGGGACAAGGAGCCGGACGTGTGCCTTTTCGGAAAGAGGCCCTGCCGAGGACGAGAGCCATGAGATGTTCCTCCTCTGGGCAAGCCCGGGTCCCAGATCCTGTTGTACCTGTGAATAGGCTGCAGGGGGACGTTGAAGACTAGCAACATCTTTCAGGGCTGCCACCTTCCGTGTGGGACAAGTAGCCGGATGTGTGCCATTTCGGGAGGAGGCTCTGCCGAGGACAAGAGCCATGAGATGTTCCTCCTCTGGGCAAGCCTGGGTCCCAGATCCTGTTGTACCTGTGAATAGGCTGCAGGGGGACGGTGAAGACCAGCAACAGCTTTAAGGGCTGCCACCTTCCGTGTGGGACAACGAGCCGGACGTGTGCCTTTTCGGATTCGGGCTCTGCCGAGGAAGAGAGCCATGAGATGTTCCTCCTCTGGGCATGCCCGGGTCCTGAATCCTGTTGTGCCTCTGAATAGGCTGCAGGGGGACGGTGAAGACCAGCAACAGCTTTCAGGGCTGCCACCTTCCGTGTGGGACAATGAGCCGGACGTGTGCCTTTTCCAAAGAGGCCCTGCCGAGGACGAGAGCCATGAGATGTTCCTCCTCTGGGCAAGCCCGGGTCCCAGATCCTGTTGTGCCTGTGAATAGGCTGCAGGGGGATGTTGAAGACCAGCAACATCTTTCAGGGCTGCCACCTTCCGTGTGGGACAAGTAGCCGGATGTGTGACATTTCTGGACGAGGCTCTGCCGAGGACAAGAGCCATGAGATGTTCCTCCTCTGGGCAAGCCCGGGTCCTGAATCCTGTTGTACCTGTGAATAGGCTGCAGGGGGACGGTGAAGACCAGCAACAGCTTTAAGGGCTGCCACCTTCCTTGTGGGACAAGGAGCCGGACGTGTGCCTTTTCGGATTCGGGCTCTGCCGAGGAAGAGAGCCATGAGATGTTCCTCCTCTGGGCATGCCCGGGTCCTGAATCCTGTTGTGCCTGTGAATAGGCTGCAGGGGGACGGTGAAGACCAGCAACAGCTTTCAGGGCTGCCACCTTCCATGTGGGACAAGGAGCCGGACGTGTGCCTTTTCGGAAAGAGGCCCTGCCGAGGACGAGAGCCATGAGATGTTCCTCCTCTGGGCAAGCCCGGGTCCCAGATCCTGTTGTGCCTGTGAATAGGCTGCAGGGGGACGGTGAAGAGCAGCAACATCCTTCAGGGGTGCCACCTTCCGTGTGGGACAAGGAGCCGGACGTGTGACTTTTCAGAAATAGGCTCTGCCGAGGACGAGAGCCATGAGATGTTCCTCCTCTGGGCAAGCCCGCGTCGTGAATCCTGTTGTACCTGTGAATAGGCTGCAGGGGGACGGTGAAGACCAGCAACATCTTTCAGGGCTGCCACCTTCCGTGTGGGACAAGGAGCCGAACGTGTGCCTTTTCGGGAAGAGGCTCTGCCGAGGACAAGAGCCATGATATGTTCCTCCTCTGGGCGTGCCCGGGTCCTGAATCCTGTTGTGCCTTTGAATAGGCTGCAGGGGGACGGTGAAGACCAGCAACATCTTTCCGGCCTGCCACCTTCCGTGTGGGACAAGGAGCCGAACGTGTGCCTTTCAGGAATTAGGCTCTGCCGAGGACAAGAGCCATGAGATGTTCCTCCTCTGGGCAAGCCCGGGTCCCAGATCCTGTTGTGCCTGTGAATAGGCTGCAGGGGGACGGTGAAGACCAGCAACAGCTTTCTGGCCTGCCACCTTCCGTGTGGGACAAGGAGGCGGACGTGTGCCTTTTTGGGAAGAGGCTCTGCCGAGGAAGAGAGCCATGAGATGTTCCTCCTCTGGGCAAGCCCGGGTCCCAGATCCTGTTGTACCTGTGAATAGGCTGCAGGGGGACGGTGAAGACCAGCAACAGCTTTCAGGGCTGCCACCTTCCGTGTGGGACAAGGAGCCGGACGTGTGCCTTTTCGGAAATAGGCTCTGCCGAGGAAGAGAGCCATGAGATGTTCCTCCTCTGGGCATGCCCGGGTCCCATATCCTGTTGTGCCTGTGAATAGGCTGCTGGGGGACGGTGAAGACCAGCAACAGCTTTCAGGGCTGCCACCTTCCGTGTGGGACAAGGAGCCGGACGTGTGGCTTCTCGGAAACAGGCTCTGCCGAGGACGAGAGCCATGAGATGTTCCTCCTCTGGGCAAGCCCGGGTCCTGAATCCTGTTGTACCTGTGAATAGGCTGCAGGGGTACGGTGAAGACCAGCAACAGCTTTCAGGGCTGCCACCTTCCGTGTGGGACAAGGAGCCGGACGTGTGCCTTTCCGGAATCAGGCTCTGCCGAGGACGAGAGCCATGAGATGTTCCTCCTCTGGGCAAGCCCGGGTCCCAGATCCTGTTGTGCCTGTGAATAGGCTGCAGGGGGACGGTGAAGACCAGCAACAGCTTTCAGGGCTGCCACCTTCCGTGTGGGACAAGGAGCCGGACGTGTGCCTTTTCGGAAAGAGGCCCTGCCGAGGACGAGAGCCATGAGATGTTCCTCCTCTGGGCAAGCCCGGGTCCCAGATCCTGTTGTACCTGTGAATAGGCTGCAGGGGGACGTTGAAGACTAGCAACATCTTTCAGGGCTGCCACCTTCCGTGTGGGACAAGTAGCCGGATGTGTGCCATTTCGGGAAGAGGCTCTGCCGAGGACAAGAGCCATGAGATGTTCCTCCTCTGGGCAAGCCCGGGTCCCAGATCCTGTTGTACCTGTGAATAGGCTGCAGGGGGACGGTGAAGACCAGCAACAGCTTTAAGGGCTGCCACCTTCCTTGTGGGACAAGGAGCCGGACGTGTGCCTTTTCGGATTCGGGCTCTGCCGAGGAAGAGAGCCATGAGATGTTCCTCCTCTGGGCATGCCCGGGTCCTGAATCCTGTTGTGCCTGTGAATAGGCTGCAGGGGGACGGTGAAGACCAGCAACAGCTTTCAGGGCTGCCACCTTCCGTGTGGGACAAGGAGCCGGACGTGTGCCTTTTCGGAAATAGGCTCTGCCGAGGACGAGAGCCATGAGATGTTCCTCCTCTGGGCAAGCCCGGGTCCCAGATCCTGTTGTGCCTGTGAATAGGCTGCAGGGGGACGTTGAAGACCAGCAACAGCTTTCAGGGCTGCCACCTTCCGTGTGGGACAAGTAGCCGGATGTGTGCCATTTCTGGACGAGGCTCTGCCGAGGACAAGAGCCATGAGATGTTCCTCCTCTGGGCAAGCCCGGGTCCTGAATCCTGTTGTACCTGTGAATAGGCTGCAGGGGGACGGTGAAGACCAGCAACAGCTTTAAGGGCTGCCACCTTCCTTGTGGGACAAGGAGCCGGACGTGTGCCTTTTCGGATTCGGGCTCTGCCGAGGAAGAGAGCCATGAGATGTTCCTCCTCTGGGCATGCCCGGGTCCTGAATCCTGTTGTGCCTGTGAATAGGCTGCAGGGGGACGGTGAAGACCAGCAACAGCTTTCAGGGCTGCCACCTTCCTTGTGGGACAAGGAGCCGGACGTGTGCCTTTTCGGAAAGAGGCCCTGCCGAGGACGAGAGCCATGAGATGTTCCTCCTCTGGGCAAGCCCGGGTCCCAGATCCTGTTGTGCCTGTGAATAGGCTGCAGGGGGACGGTGAAGACCAGCAACATCCTTCAGGGGTGCCACCTTCCGTGTGGGACAAGGAGCTGGACGTGTGACTTTTCAGAAATAGGCTCTGCCGAGGACGAGAGCCATGATATGTTCCTCCTCTGGGCAAGCCCGCGTCGTGAATCCTGTTGTACCTGTGAATAGGCTGCAGGGGGACGGTGAAGACCAGCAACAGCTTTCAGGGCTGCCACCTGCCGTGTGGGACAAGGAGCCGAACGTGTGCCTTTTCGGGAAGAGGCTCTGCCGATGACAAGAGCCATGATATGTTCCTCCTCTGGGCGTGCCCGGGTCCTGAATCCTGTTGTGCCTTTGAATAGGCTGCAGGGGGACGGTGAAGACCAGCAACATCTTTCCGGCCTGCCACCTTCCGTGTGGGACAAGGAGCCGAACGTGTGCCTTTCAGGAATCAGGCTCTGCCGAGGACGAGAGCCATGAGATGTTCCTCCTCTGGGCAAGCCCGGGTCCCAGATCCTGTTGTGCCTGTGAATAGGCTGCAGGGGGACGGTGAAGACCAGCAACAGCTTTCTGGCCTGCCACCTTCCGTGTGGGACAAGGAGGCGGACGTGTGCCTTTTTGGGAAGAGGCTCTGCCGAGGAAGAGAGCCATGAGATGTTCCTCCTCTGGGCAAGCCCGGGTCCCAGATCCTGTTGTACCTGTGAATAGGCTGCAGGGGGACGTTGAAGACCAGCAACAGCTTTCAGGGCTGCCACCTTCCGTGTGGGACAAGGAGCCGGACGTGTGCCTTTTCGGAAAGAGGCCCTGCCGAGGACGAGAGCCATGAGATGTTCCTCCTTTGGGCAAGCCCGGGTCCCAGATCCTGTTGTGCCTGTGAATAGGCTGCAGGGGGACGGTGAAGACCAGCAACAGCTTTCAGGGCTGCCACCTTCCGTGTGGGACAAGGAGCCGGACGTGTGCCTTTTCGGATTCGGGCTCTGCCGAGGAAGAGAGCCATGAGATGTTCCTCCTCTGGGCATGCCCGGGTCCTGAATCCTGTTGTGCCTGTGAATAGGCTGCAGGGGGACGGTGAAGACCAGCAACAGCTTTCAGGGCTGCCACCTTCCTTGTGGGACAAGGAGCCGGACGTGTGCCTTTTCGGAAAGAGGCCCTGCCGAGGACGAGAGCCATGAGATGTTCCTCCTCTGGGCAAGCCCGGGTCCCAGATCCTGTTGTGCCTGTGAATAGGCTGCAGGGGGACGGTGAAGACCAGCAACAGCTTTCAGGGCTGCCACCTTCCGTGTGGGACAAGGAGCCGGACGTGTGCCTTTTCGGAAAGAGGCCCTGCCGAGGACGAGAGCCATGAGATGTTCCTCCTCTGGGCAAGCCCGGGTCCCAGATCCTGTTGTGCCTGTGAATAGGCTGCAGGGGGACGGTGAAGAGCAGCAACATCCTTCAGGGGTGCCACCTTCCGTGTGGGACAAGGAGCTGGACGTGTGACTTTTCAGAAATAGGCTCTGCCGAGGACGAGAGCCATGATATGTTCCTCCTCTGGGCAAGCCCGCGTCGTGAATCCTGTTGTACCTGTGAATAGGCTGCAGGGGGACGGTGAAGACCAGCAACAGCTTTCAGGGCTGCCACCTTCCGTGTGGGACAAGGAGCCGAACGTGTGCCTTTTCGGGAAGAGGCTCTGCCGATGACAAGAGCCATGATATGTTCCTCCTCTGGGCGTGCCCGGGTCCTGAATCCTGTTGTGCCTTTGAATAGGCTGCAGGGGGACGGTGAAGACCAGCAACATCTTTCCGGCCTGCCACCTTCCGTGTGGGACAAGGAGCCGAACGTGTGCCTTTCCGGAATCAGGCTCTGCCGAGGACGAGAGCCATGAGATGTTCCTCCTCTGGGCAAGCCCGGGTCCCAGATCCTGTTGTGCCTGTGAATAGGCTGCAGGGGGACGGTGAAGACCAGCAACAGCTTTCTGGCCTGCCACCTTCCGTGTGGGACAAGGAGGCGGACGTGTGCCTTTTTGGGAAGAGGCTCTGCCGAGGAAGAGAGCCATGAGATGTTCCTCCTCTGGGCAAGCCCGGGTCCCAGATCCTGTTGTGCCTGTGAATAGGCTGCAGGGGGACGGTGAAGACCAGCAACAGCTTTCAGGGCTGCCACCTTCCGTGTGGGACAAGGAGCCGGACGTGTGCCTTTTCGGAAAGAGGCCCTGCCGAGGACGAGAGCCATGAGATGTTCCTCCTTTGGGCAAGCCCGGGTCCCAGATCCTGTTGTGCCTGTGAATAGGCTGCAGGGGGACGGTGAAGACCAGCAACAGCTTTCAGGGCTGCCACCTTCCATGTGGGACAAGGAGCCGGACGTGTGCCTTTTCGGAAAGAGGCCCTGCCGAGGACGAGAGCCATGAGATGTTCCTCCTCTGGGCAAGCCCGGGTCCCAGATCCTGTTGTGCCTGTGAATAGGCTGCAGGGGGACGGTGAAGAGCAGCAACATCCTTCAGGGGTGCCACCTTCCGTGTGGGACAAGGAGCTGGACGTGTGACTTTTCAGAAATAGGCTCTGCCGAGGACGAGAGCCATGATATGTTCCTCCTCTGGGCAAGCCCGCGTCGTGAATCCTGTTGTACCTGTGAATAGGCTGCAGGGGGACGGTGAAGACCAGCAACAGCTTTCAGGGCTGCCACCTTCCGTGTGGGACAAGGAGCCGGACGTGTGGCTTCTCGGAAACAGGCTCTGCCGAGGACGAGAGCCATGAGATGTTCCTCCTCTGGGCAAGCCCGGGTCCTGAATCCTGTTGTACCTGAGAATAGGCTGCAGGGGTACGGTGAAGACCAGCAACAGCTTTCAGGGCTGCCACCTTCCGTGTGGGACAAGGAGCCGGACGTGTGCCTTTCCGGAATCAGGCTCTGCCGAGGACGAGAGCCATGAGATGTTCCTCCTCTGGGCAAGCCCGGGTCCCAGATCCTCTTGTGCCTGTGAATAGGCTGCAGGGGGACGGTGAAGACCAGCAACAGCTTTCAGGGCTGCCACCTTCCGTGTGGGACAAGGAGCCGGACGTGTGCCTTTTCGGAATCGGGCTCTGCCGAGGACGAGAGCCATGAGATGTTCCTCCTCTGGGCAAGCCCGGGTCCCAGATCCTGTTGTGCCTGTGAATAGGCTGCAGGGGGGCGTTGAAGACCAGCAACAGCTTTCAGGGCTGCCACCTTCCGTGTGGGACAAGTAGCCGGATGTGTGCCATTTCTGGACGAGGCTCTGCCGAGGACAAGAGCCATGAGATGTTCCTCCTCTGGGCAAGCCCGGGTCCTGAATCCTGTTGTACCTGTGAATAGGCTGCAGGGGGACGGTGAAGACCAGCAACAGCTTTAAGGGCTGCCACCTTCCTTGTGGGACAAGGAGCCGGACGTGTGCCTTTTCGGATTCGGGCTCTGCCGAGGATGAGAGCCATGAGATGTTCCTCCTCTGGGCATGCCCGGGTCCTGAATCCTGTTGTGCCTGTGAATAGGCTGCAGGGGGACGGTGAAGACCAGCAACAGCTTTCAGGGCTGCCACCTTCCGTGTGGGACAAGGAGCCGAACGTGTGCCTTTTCGGGAAGAGGCTCTGCCGATGACAAGAGCCATGATATGTTCCTCCTCTGGGCGTGCCCGGGTCCTGAATCCTGTTGTGCCTTTGAATAGGCTGCAGGGGGACGGTGAAGACCAGCAACATCTTTCCGGCCTGCCACCTTCCGTGTGGGACAAGGAGCCGAACGTGTGCCTTTCCGGAATTAGGCTCTGCCGAGGACGAGAGCCATGAGATGTTCCTCCTCTGGGCAAGCCCGGGTCCCAGATCCTGTTGTGCCTGTGAATAGGCTGCAGGGGGACGGTGAAGACCAGCAACAGCTTTCTGGCCTGCCACCTTCCGTGTGGGACAAGGAGGCGGACGTGTGCCTTTTTGGGAAGAGGCTCTGCCGAGGAAGAGAGCCATGAGATGTTCCTCCTCTGGGCAAGCCCGGGTCCCAGATCCTGTTGTACCTGTGAATAGGCTGCAGGGGGACGGTGAAGACCAGCAACAGCTTTCAGGGCTGCCACCTTCCGTGTGGGACAAGGAGCCGGACGTGTGCCTTTTCGGAAATAGGCTCTGCCGAGGAAGAGAGCCATGAGATGTTCCTCCTCTGGGCATGCCCGGGTCCCATATCCTGTTGTGCCTGTGAATGGGCTGCTGGGGGACGGTGAAGACCAGCAACAGCTTTCAGGGCTGCCACCTTCCGTGTGGGACAAGGAGCCGGACGTGTGGCTTCTCGGAAACAGGCTCTGCCGAGGACGAGAGCCATGAGATGTTCCTCCTCTGGGCAAGCCCGGGTCCTGAATCCTGTTGTACCTGTGAATAGGCTGCAGGGGTACGGTGAAGACCAGCAACAGCTTTCAGGGCTGCCACCTTCCGTGTGGGACAAGGAGCCGGACGTGTGCCTTTCCGGAATCAGGCTCTGCCGAGGATGAGAGCCATGAGATGTTCCTCCTCTGGGCAAGCCCGGGTCCCAGATCCTGTTGTGCCTGTGAATAGGCTGCAGGGGGACGGTGAAGACCAGCAACAGCTTTCAGGGCTGCCACCTTCCGTGTGGGACAAGGAGCCGGACGTGTGCCTTTTCGGAAAGAGGCCCTGCCGAGGACGAGAGCCATGAGATGTTCCTCCTCTGGGCAAGCCCGGGTCCCAGATCCTGTTGTGCCTGTGAATAGGCTGCAGGGGGACGTTGAAGACTAGCAACATCTTTCAGGGCTGCCACCTTCCGTGTGGGACAAGTAGCCGGATGTGTGCCATTTCGGGAAGAGGCTCTGCCGAGGACAAGAGCCATGAGATGTTCCTCCTCTGGGCAAGCCCGGGTCCTGAATCCTGTTGTACCTGTGAATAGGCTGCAGGGGGACGGTGAAGACCAGCAACAGCTTTAAGGGCTGCCACCTTCCTTGTGGGACAAGGAGCCGGACGTGTGCCTTTTCGGATTCGGGCTCTGCCGAGGAAGAGAGCCATGAGATGTTCCTCCTCTGGGCATGCCCGGGTCCTGAATCCTGTTGTGCCTCTGAATAGGCTGCAGGGGGACGGTGAAGACCAGCAACAGCTTTCAGGGCTGCCACCTTCCATGTGGGACAAGGAGCCGGACGTGTGCCTTTTCGGAAAGAGGCCCTGCCGAGGACGAGAGCCATGAGATGTTCCTCCTCTGGGCAAGCCCGGGTCCCAGATCCTGTTGTGCCTGTGAATAGGCTGCAGGGGGACGGTGAAGAGCAGCAACATCCTTCAGGGGTGCCACCTTCCGTGTGGGACAAGGAGCCGGACGTGTGACTTTTCAGAAATAGGCTCTGCCGAGGACGAGAGCCATGATATGTTCCTCCTCTGGGCAAGCCCGCGTCGTGAATCCTGTTGTACCTGTGAATAGGCTGCAGGGGGACGGTGAAGACCAGCAACATCTTTCAGGGCTGCCACCTTCCGTGTGGGACAAGGAGCCGAACGTGTGCCTTTTCGGGAAGAGGCTCTGCCGAGGACAAGAGCCATGATATGTTCCTCCTCTGGGCGTGCCCGGGTCCTGAATCCTGTTGTGCCTTTGAATAGGCTGCAGGGGGACGGTGAAGACCAGCAACATCTTTCCGGCCTGCCACCTTCCGTGTGGGACAAGGAGCCGAACGTGTGCCTTTCAGGAATCAGGCTCTGCCGAGGACAAGAGCCATGAGATGTTCCTCCTCTGGGCAAGCCCGGGTCCCAGATCCTGTTGTGCCTGTGAATAGGCTGCAGGGGGACGGTGAAGACCAGCAACAGCTTTCTGGCCTGCCACCTTCCGTGTGGGACAAGGAGGCGGACGTGTGCCTTTTTGGGAAGAGGCTCTGCCGAGGAAGAGAGCCATGAGATGTTCCTCCTCTGGGCAAGCCCGGGTCCCAGATCCTGTTGTACCTGTGAATAGGCTGCAGGGGGACGGTGAAGACCAGCAACAGCTTTCAGGGCTGCCACCTTCCGTGTGGGACAAGGAGCCGGACGTGTGCCTTTTCGGAAATAGGCTCTGCCGAGGAAGAGAGCCATGAGATGTTCCTCCTCTGGGCATGCCCGGGTCCCATATCCTGTTGTGCCTGTGAATAGGCTGCAGGGGGACGGTGAAGACCAGCAACAGCTTTCAGGGCTGCCACCTTCCGTGTGGGACAAGGAGCCGGACGTGTGGCTTCTCGGAAACAGGCTCTGCCGAGGACGAGAGCCATGAGATGTTCCTCCTCTGGGCAAGCCCGGGTCCTGAATCCTGTTGTACCTGTGAATAGGCTGCAGGGGTACGGTGAAGACCAGCAACAGCTTTCAGGGCTGCCACCTTCTGTGTGGGACAAGGAGCCGGACGTGTGCCTTTCCGGAATCAGGCTCTGCCGAGGACGAGAGCCATGAGATGTTCCTCCTCTGGGCAAGCCCGGGTCCCAGATCCTGTTGTGCCTGTGAATAGGCTGCAGGGGGACGGTGAAGACCAGCAACAGCTTTCAGGGCTGCCACCTTCCGTGTGGGACAAGGAGCCGGACGTGTGCCTTTTCGGAAAGAGGCCCTGCCGAGGACGAGAGCCATGAGATGTTCCTCCTCTGGGCAAGCCCGGGTCCCAGATCCTGTTGTACCTGTGAATAGGCTGCAGGGGGACGTTGAAGACTAGCAACATCTTTCAGGGCTGCCACCTTCCGTGTGGGACAAGTAGCCGGATGTGTGCCATTTCGGGAAGAGGGTCTGCCGAGGACAAGAGCCATGAGATGTTCCTCCTCTGGGCAAGCCCGGGTCCCAGATCCTGTTGTGCCTGTGAATAGGCTGCAGGGGGACGGTGAAGACCAGCAACAGCTTTAAGGGCTGCCACCTTCCTTGTGGAACAAGGAGCCGGACGTGTGCCTTTTCGGATTCGGGCTCTGCCGAGGAAGAGAGCCATGAGATGTTCCTCCTCTGGGCATGCCCGGGTCCTGAATCCTGTTGTGCCTGTGAATAGGCTGCAGGGGGACGGTGAAGACCAGCAACAGCTTTCAGGGCTGCCACCTTCCGTGTGGGACAAGGAGCCGGACGTGTGCCTTTTCGGAATCGGGCTCTGCCGAGGACGAGAGCCATGAGATGTTCCTCCTCTGGGCAAGCCCGGGTCCCAGATCCTGTTGTGCCTGTGAATAGGCTGCAGGGGGACGTTGAAGACCAGCAACAGCTTTCAGGGCTGCCACCTTCCGTGTGGGACAAGTAGCCGGATGTGTGCCATTTCTGGACGAGGCTCTGCCGAGGACAAGAGCCATGAGATGTTCCTCCTCTGGGCAAGCCCGGGTCCTGAATCCTGTTGTACCTGTGAATAGGCTGCAGGGGGACGGTGAAGACCAGCAACAGCTTTAAGGGCTGCCACCTTCCTTGTGGGACAAGGAGCCGGACGTGTGCCTTTTCGGATTCGGGCTCTGCCGAGGAAGAGAGCCATGAGATGTTCTTCCTCTGGGCATGCCCGGGTCCTGAATCCTGTTGTGCCTGTGAATAGGCTGCAGGGGGACGGTGAAGACCAGCAACAGCTTTCAGGGCTGCCACCTTCCTTGTGGGACAAGGAGCCGGACGTGTGCCTTTTCGGAAAGAGGCCCTGCCGAGGACGAGAGCCATGAGATGTTCCTCCTCTGGGCAAGCCCGGGTCCCAGATCCTGTTGTGCCTGTGAATAGGCTGCAGGGGGACGGTGAAGACCAGCAACAGCTTTCACGGCTGCCACCTTCCATGTGGGACAAGGAGCCGGACGTGTGCCTTTTCGGAAAGAGGCCCTGCCGAGGACGAGAGCCATGAGATGTTCCTCCTCTGGGCAAGCCCGGGTCCCAGATCCTGTTGTGCCTGTGAATAGGCTGCAGGGGGACGGTGAAGAGCAGCAACATCCTTCAGGGGTGCCACCTTCCGTGTGGGACAAGGAGCTGGACGTGTGACTTTTCAGAAATAGGCTCTGCCGAGGACGAGAGCCATGATATGTTCCTCCTCTGGGCAAGCCCGCGTCGTGAATCCTGTTGTACCTGTGAATAGGCTGCAGGGGGACGGTGAAGACCAGCAACAGCTTTCAGGGCTGCCACCTTCCGTGTGGGACAAGGAGCAGAACGTGTGCCTTTTCGGGAAGAGGCTCTGCCGATGACAAGAGCCATGATATGTTCCTCCTCTGGGCGTGCCCGGGTCCTGAATCCTGTTGTGCCTTTGAATAGGCTGCAGGGGGACGGTGAAGACCAGCAACATCTTTCCGGCCTGCCACCTTCCGTGTGGGACAAGGAGCCGAACGTGTGCCTTTCCGGAATCAGGCTCTGCCGAGGACGAGAGCCATGAGATGTTCCTCCTCTGGGCAAGCCCGGGTCCCAGATCCTGTTGTGCCTGTGAATAGGCTGCAGGGGGACGGTGAAGACCAGCAACAGCTTTCTGGCCTGCCACCTTCCGTGTGGGACAAGGAGGCGGACGTGTGCCTTTTTGGGAAGAGGCTCTGCCGAGGAAGAGAGCCATGAGATGTTCCTCCTCTGGGCAAGCCCGGGTCCCAGATCCTGTTGTGCCTGTGAATAGGCTGCAGGGGGACGGTGAAGACCAGCAACAGCTTTCAGGGCTGCCACCTTCCGTGTGGGACAAGGAGCCGGACGTGTGCCTTTTCGGAAAGAGGCCCTGCCGAGGACGAGAGCCATGAGATGTTCCTCCTTTGGGCAAGCCCGGGTCCCAGATCCTGTTGTGCCTGTGAATAGGCTGCAGGGGGACGGTGAAGACCAGCAACAGCTTTCAGGGCTGCCACCTTCCATGTGGGACAAGGAGCCGGACGTGTGCCTTTTCGGAAAGAGGCCCTGCCGAGGACGAGAGCCATGAGATATTCCTCCTCTGGGCAAGCCCGGGTCCCAGATCC
The DNA here is from genome assembly GCF_929443795.1 of Astur gentilis. Classification (NCBI taxonomy): domain Eukaryota; kingdom Metazoa; phylum Chordata; class Aves; order Accipitriformes; family Accipitridae; genus Astur; species Astur gentilis. Next base: position 550,415 of record NW_026060982.1, read on the forward strand.
TGTTGTGCCTGTGAATAGGCTGCAGGGGGACGGTGAAGAGCAGCAACATCCTTCAGGGGTGCCACCTTCCGTGTGGGACAAGGAGCTGGACGTGTGACTTTTCAGAAATAGGCTCTGCCGAGGACGAGAGCCATGATATGTTCCTCCTCTGGGCAAGCCCGCGTCGTGAATCCTGTTGTACCTGTGAATAGGCCGCAGGGGGACGGTGAAGACCAGCAACAGCTTTCAGGGCTGCCACCTTCCGTGTGGGACAAGGAGCCGAACGTGTGCCTTTTCGGGAAGAGGCTCTGCCGATGACAAGAGCCATGATATGTTCCTCCTCTGGGCGTGCCCGGGTCCTGAATCCTGTTGTGCCTTTGAATAGGCTGCAGGGGGACGGTGAAGACCAGCAACATCTTTCCGGCCTGCCACCTTCCGTGTGGGACAAGGAGCCGAACGTGTGCCTTTCCGGAATCAGGCTCTGCCGAGGACGAGAGCCATGAGATGTTCCTCCTCTGGGCAAGCCCGGGTCCCAGATCCTCTTGTGCCTGTGAATAGGCTGCAGGGGGACGGTGAAGACCAGCAACAGCTTTCAGGGCTGCCACCTTCCGTGTGGGACAAGGAGCCGGACGTGTGCCTTTTCGGAAAGAGGCCCTGCCGAGGACGAGAGCCATGAGATGTTCCTCCTCTGGGCAAGCCCGGGTCCCAGATCCTGTTGTGCCTGTGAATAGGCTGCAGGGGGGCGTTGAAGACCAGCAACAGCTTTCAGGGCTGCCACCTTCCGTGTGGGACAAGTAGCCGGATGTGTGCCATTTCTGGACGAGGCTCTGCCGAGGACAAGAGCCATGAGATGTTCCTCCTCTGGGCAAGCCCGGGTCCTGAATCCTGTTGTACCTGTGAATAGGCTGCAGGGGGACGGTGAAGACCAGCAACAGCTTTCAGGGCTGCCACCTTCCGTGAGGGAGAAGGAACCGGACGTGTGCCTTTCCGGAATCAGGCTCTGCCGAGGACGAGAGCCATGAGATGTTCCTCCTCTGGGGAAGCCCACGTCGTGAATCCTCTTGTGCCGGTGAATAGGCTGCAGGGGGATGGTGAAGATCAGCAACAGCTTTCAGGGCTGCCACCTTCCGTGAGGGACAAGGAACCGGACGAGAGCCTTTTCGGAATCAGGCTCTGCCGAGGACGAGAGCCATGAGATGTTCGTCCTCGGGGCAAGCCCGGGTCCCAGATCCTGTTGTGCCTGTGAATAGGCTGCAGGGGGAAGGTGAAGACCAGCAACAGCTTTCAGGGCTGCCACCTTCCGTGTGGGACAAGGATCCGGACGTGTGCCTTTTCGGAATCAGGCTCTGCCGAGGAAGAGATCCATGAGATGTTCCTCCTCTGGGCATGCCCGGGTCCTGAATCTTGTTGTGCCTGTGAATAGGCTGCAGGGGGACGGTGAAGACCAGCAACAGCTTTCAGGGCTGCCACCTTCCGTGTGGGACAAGGAGCCGGACGTGTGCCTTTTCGGAATCAGGCTCTGCCGAGGACGAGAGCCATGAGATGTTCCTCCTCTGGGCAAGCCCGGGTCCCACATCCTGTTTTGCCTGTGAATAGGCTGCAGGGGGAAGGTGAAGACCAGCAACAGCTTTCAGGGCTGCCACCTTCCGTGTGGGACAAGGAGCCGGACGTGTGCCTTTCCGGAATCAGGCTCTGCCGAGGACGAGAGCCATGAGATGTTCCTCCTCTGGGCAAGCCCGCGTCGTGAATCGTGTTGTGCCTGTGAATAGGCTGCAGGGGGATGGTGAAGACCAGCAACAGCTTTCAGGGCTGCCACCTTCCCTGTGGGTCAAGGAGACGGACGAGTGCCTTTTCGGAATCAGGCTCTGCTGAGGACGAGAGCCATGAGATGTTCCTCCTCTGGGCAAACCCGCGTCGTGAATCCTGTTGTGCCTGTGAATAAGCTGCAGGGGGACTGTGAAGACCAGCAACAGCTTTCAGGGCTGCCACCTTCCGTGTGGGACAATGAGCCGGACGTGTGCATTTCTGGAATCAGGCTCTGCCGAGGACGAGAGCCATGAGATGTTCCTCCTCTGGGCAAGCCCGAGTCCCAGATCCTGTTGTACCTGTGAATAGGGTGCAGGGGGGCGGTGAAGACCAGCAACATCTTTCCGGCCTGCCACCTTCCGTGAGGGACAAGGATCCGGACGTGTGCCTTCTCGGAATCAGGCTCTGCCGAGGACGAGAGCCATGATATGTTCCTCCTCGGGGCAAGCCAGCATCGTGAATCCTGTTGTGCCTGTGAATGGGCTGCAGGGGGATGGTGAAAACCAGCAACAGCTTTCAGGGCTGCCACCTTCCGTGTGGGACAAGGAGCCGGACGAGTGCCTTTTCGGAATCAGGCTCTGCCGAGGACGAGATCCCTGAGATGTTCCTCCTCGGGGCAAGCCCGGGTCCCAGATCCTGTTGTGCCTGTGATTAGGCTGCAGGGGGACGGTGAAGACCAGCAACAGCTTTCAGGGCTGCCACCTTCCGTGTGGGACAAGGAGCCGAAAGTGTGCCTTTTCGGGAAGAGGCTCTGCCGATGACAAGAGCCATGATATGTTCCTCCTCTGGGCGTGCCCGGGTCCTGAATCCTGTTGTGCCTTTGAATAGGCTGCAGGGGGACGGTGAAGACCAGCAACAGCTTTCCGGCCTGCCACCTTCCGTGTGGGACAAGGAGCCGAACGTGTGCCTTTCAGGAATCAGGCTCTGCCGAGGACGAGAGCCATGAGATGTTCCTCCTCTGGGCAAGCCCGGGTCCCAGATCCTGTTGTGCCTGTGAATAGGCTGCAGGGGGACGGTGAAGACCAGCAACAGCTTTCTGGCCTGCCACCTTCCGTGTGGGACAAGGAGGCGGACGTGTGCCTTTTTGGGAAGAGGCTCTGCCGAGGAAGAGAGCCATGAGATGTTCCTCCTCTGGGCAAGCCCGGGTCCCAGATCCTGTTGTACCTGTGAATAGGCTGCAGGGGGACGTTGAAGACCAGCAACAGCTTTCAGGGCTGCCACCTTCCGTGTGGGACAAGGAGCCGGACGTGTGCCTTTTCGGAAAGAGGCCCTGCCGAGGACGAGAGCCATGAGATGTTCCTCCTCTGGGCAAGCCCGGGTCCCAGATCCTGTTGTTCCTGTGAATAGGCTGCAGGGGGACGGTGAAGAGCAGCAACATCCTTCAGGGGTGCCACCTTCCGTGTGGGACAAGGAGCCGGACGTGTGACTTTTCAGAAATAGGCTCTGCCGAGGACGAGAGCCATGATATGTTCCTCCTCTGGGCAAGCCCGCGTCGTGAATCCTGTTGTACCTGTGAATAGGCTGCAGGGGGACGGTGAAGACCAGCAACAGCTTTCAGGGCTGCCACATTCCGTGTGGGACAAGGAGCCGAACGTGTGCCTTTTCGGGAAGAGGCTCTGCCGAGGACAAGAGCCATGATATGTTCCTCCTCTGGGCGTGCCCGGGTCCTGAATCCTGTTGTGCCTTTGAATAGGCTGCAGGGGGACGGTGAAGACCAGCAACATCTTTCCGGCCTGCCACCTTCCTTGTGGGACAAGGAGCCGAACGTGTGCCTTTCCGGAATCAGGCTCTGCCGAGGACGAGAGCCATGAGATGTTCCTCCTCTGGGCAAGCCCGGGTCCCAGATCCTGTTGTGCCTGTGAATAGGCTGCAGGGGGACGGTGAAGACCAGCAACAGCTTTCTGGCCTGCCAACTTCCGTGTGGGACAAGGAGGCGGACGTGTTCCTTTTTGGGAAGAGGCTCTGCCGAGGAAGAGAGCCATGAGATGTTCCTCCTCTGGGCAAGCCCGGGTCTCAGATCCTGTTGTACCTGTGAATAGGCTGCAGGGGGACGGTGAAGACCAGCAACAGCTTTCAGGACTGCCAACTTCCTTGTGGGACAAGGAGCCGGACGTGTGCGTTTTCGGAATCGGGCTCTGCCGAGGAAGAGAGCCATGAGATGTTCCTCCTCTGGGCATGCCCGGGTCCCATATCCTGTTGTGCCTGTGAATAGGCTGCTGGGGGACGGTGAAGACCAGCAACAGCTTTCAGGGCTGCCACCTTCCGTGTGGGACAAGGAGCCGGACGTGTGGCTTCTCGGAAACAGGCTCTGCCGAGGACGAGAGCCATGAGATGTTCCTCCTCTGGGCAAGCCCGGGTCCTGAATCCTGTTGTACCTGTGAATAGGCTGCAGGGGGACGGTGAAGACCAGCAACAGCTTTCAGGGCTGCCACCTTCCGTGTGGGACAAGGAGCCGGACGTGTGCCTTTCCGGAATCAGGCTCTGCCGAGGACGAGAGCCATGAGATGTTCCTCCTCTGGGCAAGCCCGGGTCCCAGATCCTGTTGTGCCTGTGAATAGGCTGCAGGGGGACGGTGAAGACCAGCAACAGCTTTCAGGGCTGCCACCTTCCGTGTGGGACAAGGAGCCAGACGTGTGCCTTTTCGGAAAGAGGCCCTGCCGAGGACGAGAGCCATGAGATGTTCCTCCTCTGGGCAAGCCCGGGTCCCAGATCCTGTTGTACCTGTGAATAGGCTGCAGGGGGACGTTGAAGACTAGCAACATCTTTCAGGGCTGCCACCTTCCGTGTGGGACAAGTAGCCGGATGTGTGCCATTTCGGGAAGAGGCTCTGCCGAGGACAAGAGCCATGAGATGTTCCTCCTCTGGGCAAGCCCGGGTCCCAGATCCTGTTGTACCTGTGAATAGGCTGCAGGGGGACGGTGAAGACCAGCAACAGCTTTAAGGGCTGCCACCTTCCTTGTGGGACAAGGAGCCGGACGTGTGCCTTTTCGGATTCGGGCTCTACCGAGGAAGAGAGCCATGAGATGTTCCTCCTCTGGGCATGCCCGGGTCCTGAATCCTGTTGTGCCTGTGAATAGGCTGCAGGGGGACGGTGAAGACCAGCAACAGCTTTCAGGGCTGCCACCTTCCGTGTGGGACAAGGAGCCGGACGTGTGCCTTTTCGGAAAGAGGCCCTGCCGAGGACGAGAGCCATGAGATGTTCCTCCTCTGGGCAAGCCCGGGTCCCAGATCCTGTTGTGCCTGTGAATAGGCTGCAGGGGGACGGTGAAGACCAGCAACAGCTTTCAGGGCTGCCACCTTCCGTGTGGGACAAGGAGCCGGACGTGTGCCTTTTCGGGAAGAGGCTCTGCCGAGGACAAGAGCCATGACATGTTCCTCCTCTGGGCGTGCCCGGGTCCTGAATCCTGTTGTGCCTTTGAATAGGCTGCAGGGGGACGGTGAAGACCAGCAACATCTTTCCGGCCTGCCACCTTCCGTGTGGGACAAGGAGCCGAACGTGTGCCTTTCCGGAATCAGGCTCTGCCGAGGACGAGAGCCATGAGATGTTCCTCCTCTGGGCAAGCCCGGGTCCCAGATCCTGTTGTGCCTGTGAATAGGCTGCAGGGGGACGGTGAAGACCAGCAACAGCTTTCAGGGCTGCCACCTTCCATGTGGGACAAGGAGCCGGACGTGTGCCTTTTCGAAAAGAGGCCCTGCCGAGGACGAGAGCCATGAGATGTTCGTCCTTTGGGCAAGCCCGGGTCCCAGATCCTGTTGTGCCTGTGAAGAGGCTGCAGGGGGACGGTGAAGACCAGCAACAGCTTTCAGGGCTGCCACCTTCCGTGTGGGACAAGGAGCCGGACGTGTGACTTTTCAGAAATAGGCTCTGCCGAGGACGAGAGTCATGAGATGTTCCTCCTCTGGGCAAGCCCGGGTCCTGAATCCTGTTGTACCTGTGAATAGGCTGCAGGGGGACGGTGAAGACCAGCAACAGCTTTCAGGGCTGCCACCTTCCGTGTGGGACAAAGAGCCGGACGTGTGACTTTTCGGAATCGGGCTGTGCCGAGGAAGAGAGCCATGAGATGTTCCTCCTCTGGGCAAGCCCGGGTCCCAGATCCTGTTGTGCCTGTGAATAGGCTGCAGGGGGACGGTGAAGACCAGCAACAGCTTTCAGGGCTGCCACCTTCCGTGTGGGACAAGGAGCCGGACGTGTGCCTTCTCGGAAACAGGCTCTGCCGAGGACGAGAGCCATGAGATGTTCCTCCTCTGGGCAAGCCCGGGTCCCAGATCCTGTTGTGCCTGTGAATAGCCTGCAGGGGGACGGTGAAGACCAGCAACAGCTTTCAGGGCTGCCACCTTCCGTGTGGGACAAGGAGCCGGACGTGTGCCTTTTCGGAAAGAGGCCCTGCCGAGGACGAGAGCCATGAGATGTTCCTCCTATGGGCAAGCCCGGGTCCCAGATCCTGTTGTGCCTGTGAATAGGCTGCAGGGGGACGGTGAAGACCAGCAACAGCTTTCAGGGCTGCCACCTTCCGTGTGGGACAAGGAGCCGGACGTGTGACTTTTCAGAAATAGGCTCTGCCGAGGACGAGAGCCATGAGATGTTCCTCCTCTGGGCAAGCCCGGGTCCTGAATCCTGTTGTACCTGTGAATAGGCTGCAGGGGGACGGTGAAGACCAGCAACAGCTTTCAGGGCTGCCACCTTCCGTGTGGGAAAAGGAGCCGGACGTGTGCCTTTTCGGAAATAGGCTCTGCCGAGGACGAGAGCCATGAGATGTTCCTCCTCTGGGCAAGCCCCGGTCCCAGATCCTGTTGTGCCTGTGAATAGGCTGCAGGGGGACGGTGAAGACCAGCAACAGCTTTCAGGGCTGCCACCTTCCTTGTGGGACAAGGAGCCGGAATGTGCCTTTTCGGAATTGGGCCCTGCCGAGGACGAGAGCCATGAGATGTTCCTCCTCTGGGCAAGCCCGCGTCCCAGATCCTGTTGTGCCTGTGAATAGGCTGCAGGGGGACGGTGAAGACCAGCAACAGCTTTCAGGGCTGCCACCTTCCGTGTGGGACAAGGAGCCGAACTTATGCCTTTCCGGAATCAGGCTCTGCCGAGGACGATAGCCATGAGATGTTCCTCCTCTGGGCAAGCCCGGGTCCCAGATCCTCTTGTGCCTGTGAATAGGCTGCAGGGGGACGGTGAAGACCAGCAACAGCTTTCAGGGCTGCCACCTTCCGTGTGGGACAAGGAGCCGAACGTGTGCCTTTTCGGGAAGAGGCTCTGCCGAGGACAACAGCCATGATATGTTCCTCCTCTGGGCGTGCCCGGGTCCTGAATCCTGTTGTGCCTTTGAATAGGCTGCAGGGGGACGGTGAAGACCAGCAACATCTTTCCGGCCTGCCACCTTCCGTGTGGGACAAGGAGCCGAACGTGTGCCTTTCCGGAATCAGGCTCTGCCGAGGACGAGAGCCATGAGATGTTCCTCCTCTGGGCAAGCCCGGGTCCCAGATCCTGTTCTGCCTGTGAATAGGCTGCAGGGGGATGGTGAAGACCAGCAACAGCTTTCTGGCCTGCCACCTTCCGTGTGGGACAAGGAGGCGGACGTGTGCCTTTTTGGGAAGAGGCTCTGCCGAGGAAGAGAGCCATGAGATGTTCCTCCTCTGGGCAAGCCCGGGTCCCAGATCCTGTTGTACCTGTGAATAGGCTGCAGGGGGACGGTGAAGACCAGCAACAGCTTTCAGGGCTGCCACCTTCCGTGTGGGACAAGGAGCCGGACGTGTGCCTTTTCGGAAATAGGCTCTGCCGAGGACGAGAGCCATGAGATGTTCCACCTCTGGGCAAGCCCGGGTCCCAGATCCTGTCGTACCTGTGAATAGACTGCAGGGGGACGGTGAAGACCAGCAACAGCTTTCAGGGCTGCCAAATTCCTTGTGGGACAAGGAGCCGGACGTGTGCGTTTTCGGAAACAGGCTCTGCCGAGGACGAGAGCCATGAGATGTTCCTCCTGTGGGCAAGCCCGGGTCCCAGATCCTGTTGTGCCTGTGAATAGGCTGCAGGGGGACGGTGAAGACCAGCAACAGCTTTCTGGCCTGCCACCTTCCGTGTGGGACAAGGAGCCGGACGTGTGCCTTTTCGGAAAGAGGCCCTGCCGAGGACGAGAGCCATGAGATGTTCCTCCTCTGGGCAAGCCCGGGTCCCAGATCCTGTTGTACCTGTGAATAGGCTGCAGGGGGACGGTGAAGACCAGCAACATCTTTCAGGGCTGCCACCTTCCGTGTGGGACAAGGACCCGGATGTGTGCCTTTTCGGGAAGAGGCTCTGCCGAGGACAAGAGCCATGAGATGTTCCTCCTCTGGGCAAGCCCGGGTCCTGAATCCTGTTGTACCTGTGAATAGGCTGCAGGGGGACGGTGAAGACCAGCAACAGCTTTCAGGGCTGCCACCTTCCGTGTGGGACAAGGAGCCGGACGTGTGCCTTTTCGGAAAGAGGCCCTGTCGAGGACGAGAGCCATGAGATGTTCCTCCTTTGGGCAAGCCCGGGTCCCAGATCCTGTTGTGCCTGTGAATAGGCTGCAGGGGGACGGTGAAGACCAGCAACAGCTTTCAGGGCTGCCACCTTCCGTGTGGGACAAGGAGCCGGACGTGTGCCTTTTCGGAAAGAGGCCCTGCCGAGGACGAGAGCCATGAGATGTTCCTCCTATGGGCAAGCCCGGGTCCCAGATCCTGTCGTACCTGTGAATAGGCTGCAGGGGGACGGTGAAGACCAGCAACAGCTTTCAAGGCTGCCACCTTCCTTGTGGGACAAGGAGCCGAACTTGTGCCTTTCCGGAATCAGGCTCTGCCGAGGACGATAGCCATGAGATGATCCTCCTCTGGGCAAGCCCGGGCCCCAGATACTCTTGTGCCTATGAATAGGCTGCAGGGGGACGGTGAAGACCAGCAACAGCTTTCAGGGCTGCCACCTTCCATGTGGGACAAGGAGCCGGACGTGTGCCTTTTCGAAAAGAGGCCCTGCCGAGGACGAGAGCCATGAGATGTTCGTCCTTTGGGCAAGCCCGGGTCCCAGATCCTGTTGTGCCTGTGAATAGGCTGCAGGGGGACGGTGAAGACCAGCAACAGCTTTCAGGGCTGCCACCTTCCGTGTGGGACAAGGAGCCGGACGTGTGACTTTTCAGAAATAGGCTCTGCCGAGGACGAGAGCCATGAGATGTTCCTCCTCTGGGCAAGCCCGGGTCCTGAATCCTGTTGTACCTGTGAATAGGCTGCAGGGGGACGGTGAAGACCAGCAACAGCTTTCAGGGCTGCCACCTTCCTTGTGGGACAAGGAGCCGGACGTGTGCCTTTTCGGAATCGGGCTGTGCCGAGGAAGAGAGCCATGAGATGTTCCTCCTCTGGGCAAGCCCGGGTCCCAGATCCTGTTGTGCCTGTGAATAGGCTGCAGGGGGACGGTGAAGACCAGCAACAGCTTTCAGGGCTGCCACCTTCCGTGTGGGACAAGGAGCCGGACGTGTGCCTTCTCGGAAACAGGCTCTGCCGAGGACGAGAGCCATGAGATGTTCCTCCTCTGGGCAAGCCCGGGTCCTGAATCCTGTTGTACCTGTGAATAGGCTGCAGGGGGATGGTGAAGACCAGCAACAGCTTTCAGGGCTGCCACCTTCCGTGTGGGACAAGGAGCCGGACGTGTGCCTTTTCGGAAAGAGGCCCTGCCGAGGACGAGAGCCATGAGATGTTCCTCCTCTGGGCAAGCCCGGGTCCCAGATCCTGTTGTGCCTGTGAATAGGCTGCAGGGGGACGGTGAAGACCAGCAACAGCTTTCAGGGCTGCCACCTTCCGTGTGGGACAAGGAGCCGGACGTGTGACTTTTCAGAAATAGGCTCTGCCGAGGACGAGAGCCATGAGATGTTCCTCCTCTGGGCAAGCCCGGGTCCTGAATCCTGTTGTACCTGTGAATAGGCTGCAGGGGGACGGTGAAGACCAGCAACAGCTTTCAGGGCTGCCACCTTCCGTGTGGGACAAGGAGCCGGACGTGTGCCTTTTCGGAAATAGGCTCTGCCGAGGACGAGAGCCATGAGGTGTTCCTCCTCTGGGCAAGCCCCGGTCCCAGATCCTGTTGTGCCTGTGAATAGGCTGCAGGGGGACGGTGAAGACCAGCAACAGCTTTCAGGGCTGCCACCTTCCTTGTGGGACAAGGAGCCGGAATGTGCCTTTTCGGAATTGGGCCCTGCCGAGGAAGAGAGCCATGAGATGTTCCTCTTCTGGGCAAGCCCGCATCGTGAATCCTGTTGTGCCTGTGAATAGGCTGCAGGGGGACGGTGAAGACCAGCAACAGCTTTCAGGGCTGCCACCTTCCGTGTGGGACAAGGAGCCGAACTTGTGCCTTTCCGGAATCAGGCTCTGCCGAGGACGATAGCCATGAGATGTTCCTCCTCTGGGCAAGCCCGGGTCCCAGATCCTCTTGTGCCTGTGAATAGGCTGCAGGGGGACGGTGAAGACCAGCAACAGCTTTCAGGGCTGCCACCTTCCGTGTGGGACAAGGAGCCGGACGTGTGCCTTTTCGAAAAGAGGCCCTGCCGAGGACGAGAGCCATGAGATGTTCCTCCTCTGGGCAAGCCCGGGTCCCAGATGCTGTTGTACCTGTGAATAGGCTGCAGGGGGACGGTGAAGACCAGCAACAGCTTTCAGGGCTGCCACCTTCCGTGTGGGACAAGGAGCCGGACGTGTGCCTTTTCGGGAAGAGGCTCTGCCGAGGACGAGAGCCATGAGATGTTCCTCCTCTGGGCAAGCCCGGGTCCCAGATCCTCTTGTGCCTGTGAATAGGCTGCAGGGGGACGGTGAAGACCAGCAACAGCTTTCAGGGCTGCCACCTTCCGTGTGGGACAACGAGCCGGACGTGTGACTTTTCAAAAATAGGCTCTGCCGAGGACGAGAGCCATGAGATGTTCCTCCTCTGGGCAAGCCCGAGTCCCAGATCCTGTTGTAGCTGTGAATAGGCTGCAGGGGGACGGTGAAGACCAGCAACAGCTTTCAGGGCTGCCACCTTCCGTGTGGGACAAGGAGCCGGACGTGTGCCTTTTCGGAATCGGGCTGTGCCGAGGAAGAGAGCCATGAGATGTTCCTCCTCTGGGCAAGCCCGGGTCCCAGATCCTGTTGTGCCTGTGAATAGGCTGCAGGGGGACGGTGAAGACCAGCAACAGCTTTCAGGGCTGCCACCTTCCGTGTGGGACAAGGAGCCGGACGTGTGCCTTCTCGGAAACAGGCTCTGCCGAGGACGAGAGCCATGAGATGTTCCTCCTCTGGGCAAGCCCGGGTCCTGAATCCTGTTGTACCTGTGAATAGGCTGCAGGGGGACGGTGAAGACCAGCAACAGCTTTCAGGGCTGCCACCTTCCGTGTGGGACAAGGAGCCGGACGTGTGCCTTTTCGGAAAGAGGCCCTGCCGAGGACGAGAGCCATGAGATGTTCCTCCTATGGGCAAGCCCGGGTCCCAGATCCTGTCGTACCTGTGAATAGGCTGCAGGGGGACGGTGAAGACCAGCAACAGCTTTCAGGGCTGCCACCTTCCGTGTGGGACAAGGAGCCGGACGTGTGCCTTTTCGGGAAGAGGCTCTGCCGAGGACGAGAGCCATGAGATGTTCCTCCTCTGGGCAAGCCCGGGTCCCAGATCCTCTTGTGCCTGTGAATAGGCTGCAGGGGGACGGTGAAGACCAGCAACAGCTTTCAGGGCTGCCACCTTCCGTGTGGGACAACGAGCCGGACGTGTGACTTTTCAGAAATAGGCTCTGCCGAGGACGAGAGCCATGAGATGTTCCTCCTCTGGGCAAGCCCGGGTCCTGAATCCTGTTGTACCTGTGAATAGGCTGCAGGGGGACAGTGAAGACCAGCAACAGCTTTCAGGGCTGCCACCTTCCTTGTGGGACAAGGAGCCGGACGTGTGCCTTTTCGGAATCGGGCTGTGCCGAGGAAGAGAGCCATGAGATGTTCCTCCTCTGGGCAAGCCCGGGTCCCAGATCCTGTTGTGCCTGTGAATAGGCTGCAGGGGGACGGTGAAGACCAGCAACAGCTTTCAGGGCTGCCACCTTCCGTGTGGGACAAGGAGCCGGACGTGTGCCTTCTCGGAAACAGGCTCTGCCGAGGACGAGAGCCATGAGATGTTCCTCCTCTGGGCAAGCCCGGGTCCTGAATCCTGTTGTACCTGTGAATAGGCTGCAGGGGGATGGTGAAGACCAGCAACAGCTTTCAGGGCTGCCACCTTCCGTGTGGGACAAGGAGCCGGACGTGTGCCTTTTCGGAAAGAGGCCCTGCCGAGGACGAGAGCCATGAGATGTTCCTCCTATGGGCAAGCCCGGGTCCCAGATCCTGTTGTGCCTGTGAATAGGCTGCAGGGGGACGGTGAAGACCAGCAACAGCTTTCAGGGCTGCCACCTTCCGTGTGGGACAAGGAGCCGGACGTGTGACTTTTCAGAAATAGGCTCTGCCGAGGACGAGAGCCATGAGATGTTCCTCCTCTGGGCAAGCCCGGGTCCTGAATCCTGTTGTACCTGTGAATAGGCTGCAGGGGGACGGTGAAGACCAGCAACAGCTTTCAGGGCTGCCACCTTCCGTGTGGGACAAGGAGCCGGACGTGTGCCTTTTCGGAAATAGGCTCTGCCGAGGACGAGAGCCATGAGATGTTCCTCCTCTGGGCAAGCCCGGGTCCTGAATCCTGTTGTACCTGTGAATAGGCTGCAGGGGGACGGTGAAGACCAGCAACAGCTTTCAGGGCTGCCACCTTCCTTGTGGGACAAGGAGCCGGACGTGTGCCTTCTCGGAAACAGGCTCTGCCGAGGAAGAGAGCCATGAGATGTTCCTCCTCTGGGCAAGCCCGGGTCCCAGATCCTGTTGTGCCTGTGAATAGGCTGCAGGGGGACGGTGAAGACCAGCAACAGCTTTCAGGGCTGCCACCTTCCGTGTGGGACAAGGAGCCGGACGTGTGCCTTCTCGGAAACAGGCTCTGCCGAGGACGAGAGCCATGAGATGTTCCTCCTCTGGGCAAGCCCGGGTCCTGAATCCTGTTGTACCTGTGAATAGGCTGCAGGGGGACGGTGAAGACCAGCAACAGCTTTCAGGGCTGCCACCTTCCGTGTGGGACAAGGAGCCGGACGTGTGCCTTTTCGGAATCGGGCTGTGCCGAGGAAGAGAGCCATGAGATGTTCCTCCTCTGGGCAAGCCCGGGTCCCAGATCCTGTTGTGCCTGTGAATAGGCTGCAGGGGGATGGTGAAGACCAGCAACAGCTTTCAGGGCTGCCACCTTCCGTGTGGGACAAGGAGCCGGACGTGTGCCTTCTCGGAAACAGGCTCTGCCGAGGACGAGAGCCATGAGATGTTCCTCCTCTGGGCAAGCCCGGGTCCTGAATCCTGTTGTACCTGTGAATAGGCTGCAGGGGGATGGTGAAGACCAGCAACAGCTTTCAGGGCTGCCACCTTCCGTGTGGGACAAGGAGCCGGACGTGTGCCTTTTCGGAAAGAGGCCCTGCCGAGGACGAGAGCCATGAGATGTTCCTCCTATGGGCAAGCCCGGGTCCCAGATCCTGTTGTGCCTGTGAATAGGCTGCAGGGGGACGGTGAAGACCAGCAACAGCTTTCAGGGCTGCCACCTTCCGTGTGGGACAAGGAGCCGGACGTGTGCCTTTTCGGGAAGAGGCTCTGCCGAGGACGAGAGCCATGAGATGTTCCTCCTCTGGGCAAGCCCGGGTCCCAGATCCTCTTGTGCCTGTGAATAGGCTGCAGGGGGACGGTGAAGACCAGCAACAGCTTTCAGGGCTGCCACCTTCCGTGTGGGACAACGAGCCGGACGTGTGACTTTTCAGAAATAGGCTCTGCCGAGGACGAGAGCCATGAGATGTTCCTCCTCTGGGCAAGCCCGGGTCCTGAATCCTGTTGTACCTGTGAATAGGCTGCAGGGGGACAGTGAAGACCAGCAACAGCTTTCAGGGCTGCCACCTTCCTTGTGGGACAAGGAGCCGGACGTGTGCCTTTTCGGAATCGGGCTGTGCCGAGGAAGAGAGCCATGAGATGTTCCTCCTCTGGGCAAGCCCGGGTCCCAGATCCTGTTGTGCCTGTGAATAGGCTGCAGGGGGACGGTGAAGACCAGCAACAGCTTTCAGGGCTGCCACCTTCCGTGTGGGACAAGGAGCCGGACGTGTGCCTTCTCGGAAACAGGCTCTGCCGAGGACGAGAGCCATGAGATGTTCCTCCTCTGGGCAAGCCCGGGTCCTGAATCCTGTTGTACCTGTGAATAGGCTGCAGGGGGATGGTGAAGACCAGCAACAGCTTTCAGGGCTGCCACCTTCCGTGTGGGACAAGGAGCCGGACGTGTGCCTTTTCGGAAAGAGGCCCTGCCGAGGACGAGAGCCATGAGATGTTCCTCCTCTGGGCAAGCCCGGGTCCCAGATCCTGTTGTGCCTGTGAATAGGCTGCAGGGGGACGGTGAAGACCAGCAACAGCTTTCAGGGCTGCCACCTTCCGTGTGGGACAAGGAGCCGGACGTGTGACTTTTCAGAAATAGGCTCTGCCGAGGACGAGAGCCATGAGATGTTCCTCCTCTGGGCAAGCCCGGGTCCTGAATCCTGTTGTACCTGTGAATAGGCTGCAGGGGGACGGTGAAGACCAGCAACAGCTTTCAGGGCTGCCACCTTCCGTGTGGGACAAGGAGCCGGACGTGTGCCTTTTCGGAAATAGGCTCTGCCGAGGACGAGAGCCATGAGGTGTTCCTCCTCTGGGCAAGCCCCGGTCCCAGATCCTGTTGTGCCTGTGAATAGGCTGCAGGGGGACGGTGAAGACCAGCAACAGCTTTCAGGGCTGCCACCTTCCTTGTGGGACAAGGAGCCGGAATGTGCCTTTTCGGAGTTGGGCCCTGCCGAGGAAGAGAGCCATGAGATGTTCCTCCTCTGGGCAAGCCCGCATCGTGAATCCTGTTGTGCCTGTGAATAGGCTGCAGGGGGACGGTGAAGACCAGCAACAGCTTTCAGGGCTGCCAACTTCCGTGTGGGACAAGGAGCCGAACTTGTGCCTTTCCGGAATCAGGCTCTGCCGAGGACGATAGCCATGAGATGTTCCTCCTCTGGGCAAGCCCGGGTCCCAGATCCTCTTGTGCCTGTGAATAGGCTGCAGGGGGACGGTGAAGACCAGCAACAGCTTTCAGGGCTGCCACCTTCCGTGTGGGACAAGGATCCGGACGTGTGCCTTTTCGAAAAGAGGCCCTGCCGAGGACGAGAGCCATGAGATGTTCCTCCTCTGGGCAAGCCCGGGTCCCAGATCCTGTTGTACCTGTGAATAGGCTGCAGGGGGACGGTGAAGACCAGCAACAGCTTTCAGGGCTGCCACCTTCCGTGTGGGACAAGGAGCCGGACGTGTGCCTTTTCGGGAAGAGGCTCTGCCGAGGACGAGAGCCATGAGATGTTCCTCCTCTGGGCAAGCCCGGGTCCCAGATCCTGTTGTGCCTGTGAATAGGCTGCAGGGGGACGGTGAAGACCAGCAACAGCTTTCAGGGCTGCCACCTTCCGTGTGGGACAAGGAGCCGGACGTGTGCCTTCTCGGAAACAGGCTCTGCCGAGGACGAGAGCCATGAGATGTTCCTCCTCTGGGCAAGCCCGGGTCCTGAATCCTGTTGTACCTGTGAATAGGCTGCAGGGGGATGGTGAAGACCAGCAACAGCTTTCAGGGCTGCCACCTTCCGTGTGGGACAAGGAGCCGGACGTGTGCCTTTTCGGAAAGAGGCCCTGCCGAGGACGAGAGCCATGAGATGTTCCTCCTCTGGGCAAGCCCGGGTCCTGAATCCTGTTGTACCTGTGAATAGGCTGCAGGGGGACGGTGAAGACCAGCAACAGCTTTCAGGGCTGCCACCTTCCGTGTGGGACAAGGAGCCGGACGTGTGCCTTTTCGGAAATAGGCTCTGCCGAGGACGAGAGCCATGAGGTGTTCCTCCTCTGGGCAAGCCCCGGTCCCAGATCCTGTTGTGCCTGTGAATAGGCTGCAGGGGGACGGTGAAGACCAGCAACAGCTTTCAGGGCTGCCACCTTCCTTGTGGGACAAGGAGCCGGAATGTGCCTTTTCGGAATTGGGCCCTGCCGAGGAAGAGAGCCATGAGATGTTCCTCCTCTGGGCAAGCCCGCATCGTGAATCCTGTTGTGCCTGTGAATAGGCTGCAGGGGGACGGTGAAGACCAGCAACAGCTTTCACGGCTGCCACCTTCCGTGTGGGACAAGGAGCCGAACTTGTGCCTTTCCGGAATCAGGCTCTGCCGAGGACGATAGCCATGAGATGTTCCTCCTCTGGGCAAGCCCGGGTCCCAGATCCTCTTGTGCCTGTGAATAGGCTGCAGGGGGACGGTGAAGACCAGCAACATCTTTCCGGCCTGCCACCTTCTGTGTGGGACAAGGATCCGGACGTGTGCCTTTTCGAAAAGAGGCCCTGCCGAGGACGAGAGCCATGAGATGTTCCTCCTCTGGGCAAGCCCGGGTCCCAGATCCTGTTGTACCTGTGAATAGGCTGCAGGGGGACGGTGAAGACCAGCAACAGCTTTCAGGGCTGCCACCTTTCGTGTGGGACAAGGAGCCGGACGTGTGCCTTTTCGGGAAGAGGCTCTGCCGAGGACGAGAGCCATGAGATGTTCCTCCTCTGGGCAAGCCCGGGTCCCAGATCCTCTTGTGCCTGTGAATAGGCTGCAGGGGGACGGTGAAGACCAGCAACAGCTTTCAGGGCTGCCACCTTCCGTGTGGGACAACGAGCCGGACGTGTGACTTTTCAGAAATAGGCTCTGCCGAGGACGAGAGCCATGAGATGTTCCTCCTATGGGCAAGCCCGGGTCCTGAATCCTGTTGTACCTGTGAATAGGCTGCAGGGGGACGGTGAAGACCAGCAACAGCTTTCAGGGCTGCCACCTTCCTTGTGGGACAAGGAGCCGGACGTGTGCGTTTTCGGAATCGGGCTGTGCCGAGGAAGAGAGCCATGAGATGTTCCTCCTCTGGGCAAGCCCGGGTCCCAGATCCTGTTGTGCCTGTGAATAGGCTGCAGGGGGACGGTGAAGACCAGCAACAGCTTTCAGGGCTGCCACCTTCCGTGTGGGACAAGGAGCCGGACGTGTGCCTTCTCGGAAACAGGCTCTGCCGAGGACGAGAGCCATGAGATGTTCCTCCTCTGGGCAAGCCCGGGTCCTGAATCCTGTTGTACCTGTGAATAGGCTGCAGGGGGATGGTGAAGACCAGCAACAGCTTTCAGGGCTGCCACCTTCCGTGTGGGACAAGGAGCCGGACGTGTGCCTTTTCGGTAAGAGGCCCTGCCGAGGACGAGAGCCATGAGATGTTCCTCCTATGGGCAAGCCCGGGTCCCAGATCCTGTTGTGCCTGTGAATAGGCTGCAGGGGGACGGTGAAGACCAGCAACAGCTTTCAGGGCTGCCACCTTCCGTGTGGGACAAGGAGCCGGACGTGTGACTTTTCAGAAATAGGCTCTGCCGAGGACGAGAGCCATGAGATGTTCCTCCTCTGGGCAAGCCCGGGTCCTGAATCCTGTTGTACCTGTGAATAGGCTGCAGGGGGACGGTGAAGACCAGCAACAGCTTTCAGGGCTGCCACCTTCCTTGTGGGACAAGGAGCCGGACGTGTGCCTTTTCGGAAATAGGCTCTGCCGAGGACGAGAGCCATGAGGTGTTCCTCCTCTGGGCAAGCCCCGGTCCCAGATCCTGTTGTGCCTGTGAATAGGCTGCAGGGGGACGGTGAAGACCAGCAACAGCTTTCAGGGCTGCCACCTTCCTTGTGGGACAAGGAGCCGGAATGTGCCTTTTCGGAATTGGGCCCTGCCGAGGAAGAGAGCCATGAGATGTTCCTCCTCTGGGCAAGCCCGCATCGTGAATCCTGTTGTGCCTGTGAATAGGCTGCAGGGGGACGGTGAAGACCAGCAACAGCTTTCAGGGCTGCCACCTTCCGTGTGGGACAAGGAGCCGAACTTGTGCCTTTCCGGAATCAGGCTCTGCCGAGGACGATAGCCATGAGATGTTCCTCCTCTGGGCAAGCCCGGGTCCCAGATCCTCTTGTGCCTGTGAATAGGCTGCAGGGGGACGGTGAAGACCAGCAACAGCTTTCAGGGCTGCCACCTTCCGTGTGGGACAAGGATCCGGACGTGTGCCTTTTCGAAAAGAGGCCCTGCCGAGGACGAGAGCCATGAGATGTTCCTCCTATGGGCAAGCCCGGGTCCCAGATCCTGTTGTACCTGTGAATAGGCTGCAGGGGGACGGTGAAGACCAGCAACAGCTTTCAGGGCTGCCACCTTCCGTGTGGGACAAGGAGCCGGACGTGTGCCTTTTCGGGAAGAGGCTCTGCCGAGGACGAGAGCCATGAGATGTTCCTCCTCTGGGCAAGCCCGGGTCCCAGATCCTCTTGTGCCTGTGAATAGGCTGCAGGGGGACGGTGAAGACCAGCAACAGCTTTCAGGGCTGCCACCTTCCGTGTGGGACAACGAGCCGGACGTGTGACTTTTCAGAAATAGGCTCTGCCGAGGACGAGAGCCATGAGATGTTCCTCCTCTGGGCAAGCCCGGGTCCTGAATCCTGTTGTACCTGTGAATAGGCTGCAGGGGGACTGTGAAGACCAGCAACAGCTTTCAGGGCTGCCACCTTCCGTGTGGGACAAGGAGCCGGACGTGTGCGTTTTCGGAATCAGGCTCTGCCGAGGACGAGAGCCATGAGATGTTCCTCCTGTGGGCAAGCCCGGGTCCCAGATCCTGTTGTGCCTGTGAATAGGCTGCAGGGGGACGGTGAAGAGCAGCAACATCCTTCAGGGGTGCCACCTTCCGTGTGGGACAAGGAGCCGGACGTGTGACTTTTCAGGAATAGGCTCTGCCGAGGACGAGAGCCATGATATGTTCCTCCTCTGGGCAAGCCCGCGTCGTGAATCCTGTTGTACCTGTGAATAGGCTGCAGGGGGACGGTGAAGACCAGCAACAGCTTTCAGGGCTGCCACCTTCCGTGTGGGACAAGGAGCCGAACGTGTGCCTTTTCGGGAAGAGGCTCTGCCGAGGACAAGAGCCATGATATGTTCCTCCTCTGGGCGTGCCCGGGTCCTGAATCCTGTTGTGCCTTTGAATAGGCTGCAGGGGGACGGTGAAGACCAGCAACATCTTTCCGGCCTGCCACCTTCCGTGTGGGACAAGGAGCCGAACGTGTGCCTTTCCGGAATCAGGCTCTGCCGAGGACGAGAGCCATGAGATGTTCCTCCTCTGGGCAAGCCCGGGTCCCAGATCCTGTTGTGCCTGTGAATAGGCTGCAGTGGGACGGTGAAGACCAGCAACAGCTTTCAGGGCTGCCACCTTCCGTGTGGGACAAGGAGGCGGACGTGTGCCTTTTTGGGAAGAGGCTCTGCCGAGGAAGAGAGCCATGAGATGTTCCTCCTCTGGGCAAGCCCGGGTCCCAGATCCTCTTGTGCCTGTGAATAGGCTGCAGGGGGACGGTGAAGACCAGCAACAGCTTTCAGGGCTGCCACCTTCCGTGTGGGACAAGGAGCCGGACGTGTGCCTTTTCGGAAATAGGCTCTGCCGAGGACAAGAGCCATGAGATGTTCCACCTCTGGGCAAGCCCGGGTCCCAGATCCTGTCGTACCTGTGAATAGGCTGCAGGGGGACGGTGAAGACCAGCAACAGCTTTCAGGGCTGCCAACTTCCTTGTGGGACAAGGAGCCGGACGTGTGCGTTTTCGGAATCGGGCTCTGCCGAGGAAGAGAGCCATGAGATGTTCCTCCTCTGGGCATGCCCGGGTCCCATATCCTGTTGTGCCTGTGAATAGGCTGCTGGGGGACGGTGAAGACCAGCAACAGCTTTCAGGGCTGCCACCTTCCGTGTGGGACAAGGAGCCGGACGTGTGGCTTCTCGGAAACAGGCTCTGCCGAGGACGAGAGCCATGAGATGTTCCTCCTATGGGCAAGCCCGGGTCCTGAATCCTGTTGTACCTGTGAATAGGCTGCAGGGGTACGGTGAAGACCAGCAACAGCTTTCAGGGCTGCCACCTTCCGTGTGGGACAAGGAGCCGGACATGTGCCTTTCCGGAATCAGGCTCTGCCGAGGACGAGAGCCATGAGATGTTCCTCCTCTGGGCAAGCCCGGGTCCCAGATCCTGTTGTGCCTGTGAATAGGCTGCAGGGGGACGGTGAAGACCAGCAACAGCTTTCAGGGCTGCCACCTTCCGTGTGGGACAAGGAGCCGGACGTGTGCCTTTTCGGAAAGAGGCCCTGCCGAGGACGAGAGCCATGAGATGTTCCTCCTCTGGGCAAGCCCGAATCCCAGATCCTGTTGTACCTGTGAATAGGCTGCAGGGGGACGTTGAAGACTAGCAACATCTTTCAGGGCTGCCACCTTCCGTGTGGGACAAGTAGCCGGATGTGTGCCATTTCGGGAAGAGGCTCTGCCGAGGACAAGAGCCATGAGATGTTCCTCCTCTGGGCAAGCCCGGGTCCCAGATCCTGTTGTACCTGTGAATAGGCTGCAGGGGGACGGTGAAGACCAGCAACAGCTTTAAGGGCTGCCACCTTCCTTGTGGGACAAGGAGCCGGACGTGTGCCTTTTCGGATTCGGGCTCTACCGAGGAAGAGAGCCATGAGATGTTCCTCCTCTGGGCATGCCCGGGTCCTGAATCCTGTTGTGCCTGTGAATAGGCTGCAGGGGGACGGTGAAGACCAGCAACAGCTTTCAGGGCTGCCACCTTCCGTGTGGGACAAGGAGCCGGACGTGTGCCTTTTCGGAAAGAGGCCCTGCCGAGGACGAGAGTCATGAGATGTTCCTCCTCTGGGCAAGCCCGGGTCCCAGATCCTGTTGTGCCTGTGAATAGGCTGCAGGGGGACGGTGAAGACCAGCAACATCCTTCAGGGGTGCCACCTTCCGTGTGGGACAAGGAGCCGGACGTGTGACTTTTCAGAAATAGGCTCTGCCGAGGACGAGAGCCATGAGATGTTCCTCCTCTGGGCAAGCCCGGGTCCTGAATCCTGTTGTACCTGTGAATAGGCTGCAGGGGGACGGTGAAGACCAGCAACAGCTTTCAGGGCTGCCACCTTCCGTGTGGGACAAGGAGCCGGACGTGTGCCTTTTCGGAAAGAGGCCCTGCCGAGGACGAGAGCCATGAGATGTTCCTCCTCTGGGCAAGCCCGGGTCCCAGATCCTGTTGTGCCTGTGAATAGGCTGCAGGGGGACGGTGAAGACCAGCAACAGCTTTCAGGGCTGCCACCTTCCGTGTGGGACAAGGAGCCGGACGTGTGACTTTTCAGAAATAGGCTCTGCCGAGGACGAGAGCCATGAGATGTTCCTCCTCTGGGCAAGCCCGGGTCCTGAATCCTGTTGTACCTGTGAATAGGCTGCAGGGGGACGGTGAAGACCAGCAACAGCTTTCAGGGCTGCCACCTTCCGTGTGGGACAAGGAGCCGGACGTGTGCCTTTTCGGAAATAGGCTCTGCCGAGGACGAGAGCCATGAGGTGTTCCTCCTCTGGGCAATCCCCGGTCCCAGATCCTGTTGTGCCTGTGAATAGGCTGCAGGGGGACGGTGAAGACCAGCAACAGCTTTCAGGGCTGCCACCTTCCTTGTGGGACAAGGAGCCGGAATGTGCCTTTTCGGAATTGGGCCCTGCCGAGGAAGAGAGCCATGAGATGTTCCTCCTCTGGGCAAGCCCGCATCGTGAATCCTGTTGTGCCTGTGAATAGGCTGCAGGGGGACGGTGAAGACCAGCAACAGCTTTCAGGGCTGCCACCTTCCGTGTGGGACAAGGAGCCGGACGTGTGCCTTTTCGAAAAGAGGCCCTGCCGAGGACGAGAGCCATGAGATGTTCCTCCTCTGGGCAAGCCCGGGTCCCAGATCCTTTTGTACCTGTGAATAGGCTGCAGGGGGACGGTGAAGACCAGCAACAGCTTTCAGGGCTGCCACCTTCCGTGTGGGACAAGGAGCCGGACGTGTGCCTTTTCGGGAAGAGGCTCTGCCGAGGACGAGAGCCATGAGATGTTCCTCCTCTGGGCAAGCCCGGGTCCCAGATCCTCTTGTGCCTGTGAATAGGCTGCAGGGGGACGGTGAAGACCAGCAACAGCTTTCAGGGCTGCCACCTTCCGTGTGGGACAACGAGCCGGACGTGTGACTTTTCAGAAATAGGCTCTGCCGAGGACGAGAGCCATGAGATGTTCCTCCTCTGGGCAAGCCCGGGTCCTGAATCCTGTTGTACCTGTGAATAGGCTGCAGGGGGACGGTGAAGACCAGCAACAGCTTTCAGGGCTGCCACCTTCCGTGTGGGACAAGGAGCCGGACGTGTGCCTTTTCGGAATCGGGCTGTGCCGAGGAAGAGAGCCATGAGATGTTCCTCCTCTGGGCAAGCCCAGGTCCCGAATCCTGTCGTACCTGTGAATAGGCTGCAGGGGGACGGTGAAGACCAGCAACAGCTTTCAGGGCTGCCACCTTCCGTGTGGGACAAGGAGCCGGACGTGTGCGTTTTCGGAATCAGGCTCTGCCGAGGACGAGAGCCATGAGATGTTCCTCCTGTGGGCAAGCCCGGGTCCCAGATCCTGTTGTGCCTGTGAATAGGCTGCAGGGGGACGGTGAAGACCAGCAACAGCTTTCTGGCCTGCCACCTTCCGTGTGGGACAAGGAGCCGGACGTGTGCCTTTTCGGAAAGAGGCCCTGCCGAGGACGAGAGCCATGAGATGTTCCTCCTCTGGGCAAGCCCGGGTCCCAGATCCTGTTGTACCTGTGAATAGGCTGCAGGGGGACGTTGAAGACCAGCAACATCTTTCAGGGCTGCCACCTTCCGTGTGGGACAAGGAGCCGGATGTGTGCCTTTTCGGGAAGAGGCTCTGCCGAGGACAAGAGCCATGAGATGTTCCTCCTCTGGGCAAGCCCGGGTCCTGAATCCTGTTGTACCTGTGAATAGGCTGCAGGGGGACGGTGAAGACCAGCAACAGCTTTCAGGGCTGCCACCTTCCGTGTGGGACAAGGAGCCGGACGTGTGCCTTTTCGGAAAGAGGCCCTGCCGAGGACGAGAGCCATGAGATGTTCCTCCTTTGGGCAAGCCCGGGTCCCAGATCCTGTTGTGCCTGTGAATAGGCTGCAGGGGGACGGTGAAGACCAGCAACAGCTTTCAGGGCTGCCACCTTCCATGTGGGACAAGGAGCCGGACGTGTGCCTTTTCGGAAAGAGGCCCTGCCGAGGACGAGAGCCATGAGATGTTCCTCCTCTGGGCAAGCCCGGGTCCCAGATCCTGTTGTGCCTGTGAATAGGCTGCAGGGGGACGGTGAAGAGCAGCAACATCCTTCAGGGGTGCCACCTTCCGTGTGGGACAAGGAGCCGGACGTGTGACTTTTCAGAAATAGGCTCTGCCGAGGACAAGAGCCATGATATGTTCCTCCTCTGGGCAAGCCCGCGTCGTGAATCCTGTTGTACCTGTGAATAGGCTGCAGGGGGACGGTGAAGACCAGCAACAGCTTTCAGGGCTGCCACCTTCCGTGTGGGACAAGGAGCCGAACGTGTGCCTTTTCGGGAAGAGGCTCTGCCGAGGACAAGAGCCATGATATGTTCCTCCTCTGGGCGTGCCCGGGTCCTGAATCCTGTTGTGCCTTTGAATAGGCTGCAGGGGGACGGTGAAGACCAGCAACATCTTTCCGGCCTGCCACCTTCCGTGTGGGACAAGGAGACGAACGTGTGCCTTTCCGGAATCAGGCTCTGCCGAGGACGAGAGCCATGAGATGTTCCTCCTCTGGGCAAGCCCGGGTCCCAGATCCTGTTGTGCCTGTGAATAGGCTGCAGGGGGACGGTGAAGACCAGCAACAGCTTTCTGGCCTGCCACCTTCCGTGTGGGACAAGGAGGCGGACGTGTGCTTTTTTGGGAAGAGGCTCTGCCGAGGAAGAGAGCCATGAGATGTTCCTCCTCTGGGCAAGCCCGGGTCCCAGATCCTGTTGTACCTGTGAATAGGCTGCAGGGGGACGGTGAAGACCAGCAACAGCTTTCAGGGCTGCCACCTTCCGTGTGGGACAAGGAGCCGGACGTGTGCCTTTTCGGAAATAGGCTCTGCCGAGGACGAGAGCCATGAGATGTTCCACCTCTGGGCAAGCCCGGGTCCCAGATCCTGTCGTACCTGTGAATAGGCTGCAGGGGGACGGTGAAGACCAGCAATAGCTTTCAGGGCTGCCAACTTCCTTGTGGGACAAGGAGCCGGACGTGTGCGTTTTCGGAATCGGGCTCTGCCGAGGAAGAGAGCCATGAGATGTTCCTCCTCTGGGCATGCCCGGGTCCCATATCCTGTTGTGCCTGTGAATAGGCTGCTGGGGGACGGTGAAGACCAGCAACAGCTTTCAGGGCTGCCACCTTCCGTGTGGGACAAGGAGCCGGACGTGTGGCTTCTCGGAAACAGGCTCTGCCGAGGACGAGAGCCATGAGATGTTCCTCCTCTGGGCAAGCCCGGGTCCCAGATCCTGTTGTGCCTGTGAATAGGCTGCAGGGGGACGGTGAAGACCAGCAACAGCTTTCAGGGCTGCCACCTTCCGTGTGGGACAAGGAGCCGGACGTGTGCCTTTCCAGAATCAGGCTCTGCCGAGGACGAGAGCCATGAGATGTTCCTCCTCTGGGCAAGCCCGGGTCCCAGATCCTCTTGTGCCTGTGAATAGGCTGCAGGGGGACGGTGAAGACCAGCAACAGCTTTCAGGGCTGCCACCTTCCGTGTGGGACAACGAGCCGGACGTGTGACTTTTCAGAAATAGGCTCTGCCGAGGACGAGAGCCATGAGATGTTCCTCCTCTGGGCAAGCCCGGGTCCTGAATCCTGTTGTACCTGTGAATAGGCTGCAGGGGGACGGTGAAGACCAGCAACAGCTTTCAGGGCTGCCACCTTCCGTGTGGGACAATGAGCCGGACGTGTGCCTTTTCGGAATCGGGCTGTGCCGAGGAAGAGAGCCATGAGATGTTCCTCCTCTGGGCAAGCCCGGGTCCCAGATCCTGTCGTACCTGTGAATAGGCTGCAGGGGGACGGTGAAGACCAGCAACAGCTTTCAGGGCTGCCACCTTCCGTGTGGGACAAGGAGCCGGACGTGTGCCTTTTCGGAAAGAGGCCCTGCCGAGGATGAGAGCCATGAGATGTTCCTCCTCTGGGCAAGCCCGGGTCCCAGATCCTGTTGTACCTGTGAATAGGCTGCAGGGGGACGTTGAAGACCAGCAACATCTTTCAGGGCTGCCACCTTCCGTGTGGGACAAGGAGCCGGATGTGTGCCTTTTCGGGAAGAGGCTCTGCCGAGGACAAGAGCCATGAGATGTTCCTCCTCTGGGCAAGCCCGGGTCCTGAATCCTGTTGTACCTGTGAATAGGCTGCAGGGGGACGGTGAAGACCAGCAACAGCTTTCAGGGCTGCCACCTTCCGTGTGGGACAAGGAGCCGGACGTGTGCCTTTTCGGAAAGAGGCCCTGCCGAGGACGAGAGCCATGAGATGTTCCTCCTCTGGGCAAGCCCGGGTCCCAGATCCTGTTGTGCCTGTGAATAGGCTGCAGGGGGACGGTGAAGAGCAGCAACATCCTTCAGGGGTGCCACCTTCCGTGTGGGACAAGGAGCCGGACGTGTGACTTTTCAGAAATAGGCTCTGCCGAGGACAAGAGCCATGATATGTTCCTCCTCTGGGCAAGCCCGCGTCGTGAATCCTGTTGTACCTGTGAATAGGCTGCAGGGGGACGGTGAAGACCAGCAACAGCTTTCAGGGCTGCCACCTTCCGTGTGGGACAAGGAGCCGAACGTGTGCCTTTTCGGGAAGAGGCTCTGCCGAGGACAAGAGCCATGATATGTTCCTCCTCTGGGCGTGCCCGGGTCCTGAATCCTGTTGTGCCTTTGAATAGGCTGCAGGGGGACGGTGAAGACCAGCAACATCTTTCCGGCCTGCCACCTTCCGTGTGGGACAAGGAGACGAACGTGTGCCTTTCCGGAATCAGGCTCTGCCGAGGACGAGAGCCATGAGATGTTCCTCCTCTGGGCAAGCCCGGGTCCCAGATCCTGTTGTGCCTGTGAATAGGCTGCAGGGGGACGGTGAAGACCAGCAACAGCTTTCTGGCCTGCCACCTTCCGTGTGGGACAAGGAGGCGGACGTGTGCTTTTTTGGGAAGAGGCTCTGCCGAGGAAGAGAGCCATGAGATGTTCCTCCTCTGGGCAAGCCCGGGTCCCAGATCCTGTCGTACCTGTGAATAGGCTGCAGGGGGACGGTGAAGACCAGCAACAGCTTTCAGGGCTGCCAACTTCCTTGTGGGACAAGGAGCCGGACGTGTGCGTTTTCGGAATCGGGCTCTGCCGAGGAAGAGAGCCATGAGATGTTCCTCCTCTGGGCATGCCCGGGTCCCATATCCTGTTGTGCCTGTGAATAGGCTGCAGGGGGACGGTGAAGACCAGCAACAGCTTTCAGGGCTGCCACCTTCCGTGTGGGACAAGGAGCCGGACGTGTGGCTTCTCGGAAACAGGCTCTGCCGAGGATGAGAGCCATGAGATGTTCCTCCTCTGGGCAAGCCCGGGTCCTGAATCCTGTTGTACCTGTGAATAGGCTGCAGGGGTACGGTGAAGACCAGCAACAGCTTTCAGGGCTGCCACCTTCCGTGTGGGACAAGGAGCCGGACGTGTGCCTTTCCGGAATCAGGCTCTGCCGAGGACGAGAGCCATGAGATGTTCCTCCTCTGGGCAAGCCCGGGTCCTGAATCCTGTTGTACCTGTGAATAGGCTGCAGGGGGACGGTGAAGACCAGCAACAGCTTTCAGGGCTGCCACCTTCCGTGTGGGACAAGGAGCCGGACGTGTGCCTTTTCGGAAAGAGGCCCTGCCGAGGACGAGAGCCATGAGATGTTCCTCCTTTGGGCAAGCCCGGGTCCCAGATCCTGTTGTGCCTGTGAATAGGCTGCAGGGGGACGGTGAAGACCAGCAACAGCTTTCAGGGCTGCCACCTTCCGTGTGGGACAAGGAGCCGGACGTGTGACTTTTCAGAAAAAGGCTCTGCCGAGGACGAGAGCCATGAGATGTTCCTCCTCTGGGCAAGCCCGGGTCCTGAATCCTGTTGTACCTGTGAATAGGCTGCAGGGGGACGGTGAAGACCAGCAACAGCTTTCAGGGCTGCCACCTTCCGTGTGGGACAAGGAGCCGGACGTGTGCCTTTTCGGAAAGAGGCCCTGCCGAGGACGAGAGCCATGAGATGTTCCTCCTTTGGGCAAGCCCGGGTCCCAGATCCTGTTGTGCCTGTGAATAGGCTGCAGGGGGACGGTGAAGACCAGCAACAGCTTTCAGGGCTGCCACCTTCCGTGTGGGACAAGGAGCCGGACGTGTGACTTTTCAGAAAAAGGCTCTGCCGAGGACGAGAGCCATGAGATGTTCCTCCTCTGGGCAAGCCCGGGTCCTGAATCCTGTTGTACCTGTGAATAGGCTGCAGGGGGACGGTGAAGACCAGCAACAGCTTTCAGGGCTGCCACCTTCCGTGTGGGACAAGGAGCCGGACGTGTGCCTTTTCGGAAAGAGGCCCTGCCGAGGACGAGAGCCATGAGATGTTCCTCCTTTGGGCAAGCCCGGGTCCCAGATCCTGTTTTGCCTGTGAATAGGCTGCAGGGGGACGTTGAAGACCAGCAACAGCTTTCAGGGCTGCCACCTTCCGTGTGGGAAAAGGAGCCGAACTTGTGCCTTTCCGGAATCAGGCTCTGCCGAGGACGATAGCCATGAGATGATCCTCCTCTGGGCAAGCCCGGGTCCCAGATACTCTTGTGCCTGTGAATAGGTTGCAGGGGGACGGTGAAGACCAGCAACAGCTTTCAGGGCTGCCACCTTCCATGTGGGACAAGGAGCCGGACGTGTGCCTTTTCGAAAAGAGGCCCTGCCGAGGACGAGAGCCACGAGATGTTCGTCCTTTGGGCAAGCCCGGGTCCCAGATCCTGTTGTGCCTGTGAATAGGCTGCAGGGGGACGGTGAAGACCAGCAACAGCTTTCAGGGCTGCCACCTTCCGTGTGGGACAAGGAGCCGGACGTGTGACTTTTCAGAAATAGGCTCTGCCGAGGACGAGAGCCATGAGATGTTCCTCCTCTGGGCAAGCCCGGGTCCTGAATCCTGTTGTACCTGTGAATAGGCTGCAGGGGGATGGTGAAGACCAGCAACAGCTTTCAGGGCTGCCACCTTCCGCGTGGGACAAGGAGCCGGACGTGTGCCTTTTCGGAAAGAGGCCCTGCCGAGGACGAGAGCCATGAGATGTTCCTCCTATGGGCAAGCCCGGGTCCCAGATCCTGTTGTGCCTGTGAATAGGCTGCAGGGGGACGGTGAAGACCAGCAACAGCTTTCAGGGCTGCCACCTTCCGTGTGGGACAAGGAGCCGGACGTGTGACTTTTCAGAAATAGGCTCTGCCGAGGACGAGAGCCATGAGATGTTCCTCCTCTGGGCAAGCCCGGGTCCTGAATCCTGTTGTACCTGTGAATAGGCTGCAGGGGGACGGTGAAGACCAGCAACAGCTTTCCGGCCTGCCAACTTCCGTGTGGGACAAGGAGCCGGACGTGTGCCTTTTCGGAAATAGGCTCTGCCGAGGACGAGAGCCATGAGATGTTCCTCCTCTGGCAAGCCCCGGTCCCAGATCCTGTTGTGCCTGTGAATAGGCTGCAGGGGGACGGTGAAGACCAGCAACAGCTTTCAGGGCTGCCACCTTCCGTGTGGGACAAGGAGCCGGACGTGTGCCTTTTCGGAATCGGGCTGTGCCGAGGAAGAGAGCCATGAGATGTTCCTCCTCTGGGCAAGCCCGGGTCCCAGATCCTGTTGTGCCTGTGAATAGGCTGCAGGGGGACGGTGAAGACCAGCAACATCTTTCAGGGCTGCCACCTTCCGTGTGGGACAAGGAGCCGGACGTGTGCCTTTTCGGAAAGAGGCCCTGCCGAGGACGAGAGCCATGAGATGTTCCTCCTCTGGGCAAGCCCGGGTCCCAGATCCTGTTGTACCTGTGAATAGGCTGCAGGGGGACGTTGAAGACCAGCAACATCTTTCAGGGCTGCCACCTTCCGTGTGGGACAAGGAGCCGGATGTGTGCCTTTTCGGGAAGAGGCTCTGCCGAGGACAAGAGCCATGAGATGTTCCTCCTCTGGGCAAGCCCGGGTCCTGAATCCTGTTGTACCTGTGAATAGGCTGCAGGGGGACGGTGAAGACCAGCAACAGCTTTCAGGGCTGCCACCTTCCGTGTGGGACAAGGAGCCGGACGTGTGCCTTTTCGGAAAGAGGCCCTGCCGAGGACGAGAGCCATGAGATGTTCCTCCTTTGGGCAAGCCCGGGTCCCAGATCCTGTTGTGCCTGTGAATAGGCTGCAGGGGGACGGTGAAGACCAGCAACAGCTTTCAGGGCTGCCACCTTCCGTGTGGGACAAGGAGCTGGACGTGTGACTTTTCGGAAACAGGCTCTGCCGAGGACGAGAGCCATGAGATGTTCCTCCTCTGGGCAAGCCCGGGTCCTGAATCCTGTTGTACCTGTGAATAGGCTGCAGGGGGACGGTGAAGACCAGCAACAGCTTTCAGGGCTGCCACCTTCCTTGTGGGACAAGGAGCCGGACGTGTGCCTTTTCGGAATCGGGCTCTGCCGAGGACGAGAGCCATGAGATGTTCCTCCTCTGGGCAAGCCCGGGTCCTGAATCCTGTTGTACCTGTGAATAGGCTGCAGGGGGACGGTGAAGACCAGCAACAGCTTTCAAGGCTGCCACCTTCCTTGTGGGACAAGAAGCCGGACGTGTGCCTTTTCGGAATCGGGCTGTGCCGAGGAAGAGAGCCATGAGATGTTCCTCCTCTGGGCAAGCCCGGGTCCCAGATCCTGTTGTGCCTGTGAATAGGCTGCAGGGGGACGGTGAAGACCAGCAACAGCTTTCAGGGCTGCCACCTTCCGTGTGGGACAAGGAGCCGGACGTGTGCCTTCTCGGAAACAGGCTCTGCCGAGGACGAGAGCCATGAGATGTTCCTCCTCTGGGCAAGCCCGGGTCCTGAATCCTGTTGTACCTGTGAATAGGCTGCAGGGGGATGGTGAAGACCAGCAACAGCTTTCAGGGCTGCCACCTTCCGTGTGGGACAAGGAGCCGGACGTGTGCCTTTTCGGAAAGAGGCCCTGCCGAGGACGAGAGCCATGAGATGTTCCTCCTATGGGCAAGCCCGGGTCCCAGATCCTGTTGTGCCTGTGAATAGGCTGCAGGGGGACGATGAAGACCCGCAACAGCTTTCAGGGCTGCCACCTTCCGTGTGGGACAAGGAGCCGGACGTGTGACTTTTCAGAAATAGGCTCTGCCGAGGACGAGAGCCATGAGATGTTCCTCCTCTGGGCAAGCCCGGGTCCTGAATCCTGTTGTACCTGTGAATAGGCTGCAGGGGGACGGTGAAGACCAGCAACAGCTTTCAGGGCTGCCACCTTCCGTGTGGGACAAGGAGCCGGACGTGTGACTTTTACAGAAATAGGCTCTGCCGAGGACGAGAGCCATGAGATGTTCCTCCTCTGGGCAAGCCCGGGTCCTGAATCCTGTTGTACCTGTGAATAGGCTGCAGGGGGACGGTGAAGACCAGCAACAGCTTTCAGGGCTGCCACCTTCCGTGTGGGACAAGGAGCCGGACGTGTGCCTTTTCGGAAATAGGCTCTGCCGAGGACGAGAGCCATGAGATGTTCCTCCTCTGGGCAAGCCCCGGTCCCAGATCCTGTTGTGCCTGTGAATAGGCTGCAGGGGGACGGTGAAGACCAGCAACAGCTTTCAGGGCTGCTACCTTCCTTGTGGGACAAGGAGCCGGAATGTGCCTTTTCGGAATTGGGCTCTGCCGATGAAGAGAGCCATGAGATGTTCCTCCTCTGGGCAAGCCCGGGTCCCAGATCCTCTTGTGCCTGTGAATAGGCAGCAGGGGGACGGTGAAGACCAGCAACAGCTTTCAGGGCTGCCACCTTACGTGTGGGACAAGGAGCCGGACGTGTGCCTTTTCGAAAAGAGGCCCTGCCGAGGACGAGAGCCATGAGATGTTCCTCCTGTGGGCAAGCCCGGGTCCCAGATCCTGTTGTGCCTGTGAATAGGCTGCAGGGGGACGGTGAAGACCAGCAACAGCTTTCAGGGCTGCCACCTTCCGTGTGGGACAAGGAGCCGGACGTGTGACTTTTCAGAAATAGGCTCTGCCGAGGACGAGAGCCATGAGATGTTCCTCCTCTGGGCAAGCCCGGGTCCTGAATCCTGTTGTACCTGTGAATAGGCTGCAGGGGGACGGTGAAGACCAGCAACAGCTTTCAGGGCTGCCACCTTCCGTGTGGGACAAGGAGCCGGACGTGTGCCTTTTCGGAATCGGGCTGTGCCGAGGAAGAGAGCCATGAGATGTTCCTCCTCTGGGCAAGCCCGGGTCCCAGATCCTGTTGTGCCTGTGAATAGGCTGCAGGGGGACGGTGAAGACCAGCAACAGCTTTCAGGGCTGCCACCTTCCTTGTGGGACAAGGAGCCCGACGTGTGCCTTTTCGGAATCGGGCTCTGCCGAGGAAGAGAGCCATGAGATGTTCCTCCTCTGGGCATGCCCGGGTCCTGAATCCTGTTGTGCCTGTGAATAGGCTGCAGGGGGACGGTGAAGACCAGCAACAGCTTTTAGGGCTGCTACCTTCCGTGTGGGACAAGGAGCCGAACTTGTGCCTTTCCGGAATCAGGCTCTGCCGAGGACGATAGCCATGAGATGTTCCTCCTCTGGGCAAGCCCGGGTCCCAGATCCTCTTGTGCCTGTGAATAGGCTGCAGGGGGACGGTGAAGACCAGCGACAGCTTTCAGGGCTGCCACCTTACGTGTGGGACAAGGAGCCGAACTTGTGCCTTTCCGGAATCAGGCTCTGCCGAGGACGAGAGCCATGAGATGTTCCTCCTCTGTGCAAGCCCGGGTCCTGAATCCTGTTGTACCTGTGAATAGGCTGCAGGGGGACGGTGAAGACCAGCAACATCTTTCAGGGCTGCCAACATCCTTGTGGGACAAGGAGCCGGATGTGTGCCTTTTCGGGAAGAGGCTCTGCCGAGGACAAGAGCCATGAGATGTTCCTCCTCTGGGCAAGCCCGGGTCCTGAATCGTGTTGTGCCTGTGAATAGGCTGCAGGGGGACGGTGAAGACAAGCAACAGCTTTCAGGGCTGCCACCTTCCGTGTGGGACAAGGAGCCGGACGTGTGCCTTCTCGGAAACAGGCTCTGCCGAGGACGAGAGCCATGAGATGTTCCTCCTCTGGGCAAGCCCGGGTCCTGAATCCTGTTGTACCTGTGAATAGGCTGCAGGGGGACGGTGAAGACCAGCAACAGCTTTCAGGGCTGCCACCTTCCGTGTGGGACAAGGAGCCGGACGTGTGACTTTTACAGAAATAGGCTCTGCCGAGGACGAGAGCCATGAGATGTTCCTCCTCTGGGCAAGCCCGGGTCCTGAATCCTGTTGTACCTGTGAATAGGCTGCAGGGGGACGGTGAAGACCAGCAACAGCTTTCAGGGCTGCCACCTTCCTTGTGGGACAAGGAGCGGGACGTGTGCCTTTTCGGAATCGGGCTCTGCCGAGGAAGAGAGCCATGAGATGTTACTCCTCTGGGCAAGCCCGGGTCCCAGATCCTGTTGTGCCTGTGAATAGGCTGCAGGGGGACGTTGAAGACCAGCAACATCTTTCAGGGCTGCCACCTTCCGTGTGGGACAAGGAGCCGGACGTGTGCCTTTCCGGAATCAGGCTCTGCCGAGGACGAGAGCCATGAGATGTTCCTCCTCTGGGCAAGCCCGGGTCCCAGATCCTGTTGTGCCTGTGAATAGCCTGCAGGGGGACGGTGAAGACCAGCAACAGCTTTCAGGGCTGCCACCTTCCGTGTGGGACAAGGAGCCGGACGTGTGCCTTTTCGGAATCGGGCCCTGCCGAGGACGAGAGCCATGAGATGTTCCTCCTATGGGCAAGCCCCGGAACCAGATCCTGTTGTGCCTGTGAATAGGCTGCAGGGGGACGGTGAAGACCAGCAACAGCTTTCAGGGCTGCCACCTTCCGTGTGGGACAAGGATCCGAACGTGTGCCTTTCCGGAATCAGGCTCTGCCGAGGACGAGAGCCATGAGATGTTCCTCCTGTGGGCAAGCCCGGGTCCCAGATCCTCTTGTGCCTGTGAATAGGCTGCAGGGGGACGGTGAAGACCAGCAACAGCTTTCAGGGCTGCCACCTTCCGTGTGGGACAAGGAGCCGGACGTGTGCCTTTTCGGAAACTGGCTCTGCCGAGGACGAGAGACTAAACCTGACCCTAACCCTAACCCTAACCCCTAACCCTAACCCTAAGCCCATCCCTAACGACCCTAACCCTAACCCTAACCCTAATCCCTTAACACTAACCCTAACCCTAAACCCTAACCCTAACCCTAACTGTAACCCTAACCCGGACCCTATCTCCTAACTCTATCCCTAACCCTAACCCCTAACCCTAACCGTAACCCTAACAACCTAACCCTAACACTCACCCTAACACCTAACCCTAACCCTAATCGTAACCCTTAACCCTAACCCTAACCCTAACCCTAATGGACCCTAACCCTAACCCTAACACTAAGACCTAACCCTAACCCTAACCCTAACCCCTAACACTAACACTAACGCTAACCCCTAACCCTAACCCTAACCCTAATGGCCCTAACCCTAAACCTAACCCTAACCCTAACCCTAGCCCTAACCCCAACCCTAACCCTAACCCTAACCCTAAGCCCTAACTGTAAACCTTTTCTGACAAGTTGCAGGATGTGTGCCGTTTCCGAAACAGGTTCTGCTGAGGACGAGAGCCATGAGATTTTCCTCCTCTGGGCAAGCCCGGGTCCCAGATCCTGTTGTGCTTGTGAATAGGCTGCAGGGGGTCGGTGAAGACCAGCAACATCTTTCCGGGCTGCCACCTTCCGTGTGGGACACGGAGCCGGACGTGTGCCTTTCCAGAATCAGGCTCTGCCGAGGACGAGAGCCATGAGATGTTCCTCCTCTGGGCAAGCCCCGGTCCCAGATCCTGTTGTGCCTGTGAATAGGCTGCAGGGGGACGTTGAAGACCAGCAACAGCTTTCCGGCCTGCCACCTTCCGTGTGGGACAAGGAGCTGGACGTGTGCCTTTTCGGAAACAGGACCTGCCGAGGACGAGGGCCATGAGATGTTCCTCCTCTGGGCAAGCCCGGGTCCCAGATCCTGTTGTGCCTGTGAATAGGCTGCAGGGGGACGGTGAAGACCAGCAACATCTTTCAGGGCTGCCACCTTCCGTGTGGGACAAGGAGCCGGACGTGTGCCTTTCCGGAATCAGGCTCTGCCGAGGACGAGAGCCATGAGATGTTCCTCCTCTGGGCAAGCCCGGGTCCCAGATCCTGTTGTACCTGTGAATAGGCTGCAGGGGGACGGTGAAGACCAGCAACAGCTTTCAGGGCTGCCACCTTCCATGTGGGACAAGGAGCCGGATGTGTGCCTTTTTGGAATCGGGCTCTGCCGAGGAAGAGAGCCATGAGATGTTCCTCCTCTGGGCATGCCCGGGTCCTGAATCCTGTTGTGCCTGTGAATAGGCTGCAGGGGGACGGTGAAGACCAGCAACAGCTTTCACGTCTGCGACCTTCTGTGTGGGACAAGGAGCCGAACGTGTGCCTTTCCGGAATCAGGCTCTGCCGAGGACGAGAGCCATGAGATGTTCCTCCTCTGGGCAAGCCCGGGTCCCAGATCCTCTCGTACCTGTCAATAGGCTGCAGGGGGACGGTGAAGACCAGCAACAGCTTTCAGGGCTGCCACCTTCCGTGTGGGTCAAGGAGCCGGACGTGTGCCTTTTCGGAAAGAGGCCCTGCCGAGGACGAGAGCCATGAGATGTT